>NC_060903.1:12901705-13210205 GCF_014805685.1 Silurus meridionalis
GTGTAGGGACATCTGTGAAGCAGACTAGTTCCTGTCACGTATGCTACGACAGCTATTGTTCCTTTACCTCTGCCGCTGCTCAAACCTCTGCTGCCTCTGTTCAAACAGAAGTCATGCTGCTGAGAGACTACAAATTCCTCAGACCCAAAGGCTGTCACAAAACAAAGATTTCCACAAAGCACTGTAGAACTGCACAATGCACAGCTCCTTCACCACGCCTAAACTTTACATACAGTTTTTATCCATTTACGTGGACAAATCATTTGTGTATAAAGTAAACGTATACTATATCAGAATAAATGCATGCATTTAAACTGGAATTTAACATAAAATTGCTAGAATGTAGCGTAACAGTTATGAGTGTAACAGTATATTTATTCTTACTTTTTCGGACCAGGGCTTTTGGTTGAGTGCACATGTGTACTGAATGCAATCCTTTTTAATGGCGGAAATCTGAGTTCCCTCAGGAACGTATTACGTGGCGGACTGCGAGTTTGTTTAGTCTCCGCCTCGTACTTTGAGTGCTTTATAAAAATTTTTATTATTAATATAAAACTTAAGAACATACACAACAATGCGAGGGGTATAAAAAAAAAAAAACTGCAGTTAGCACAGTGTCAATGAGGCTACTCACTCCGTAGGGGTAATATGATTTGAAGTGTGTTGTTTTTTACATGCCCAAAACCCTGCCACTTTCTGCCAACTGTAGCGAAATGGAATCATTATCATTTTTTGTATAGCCTTAAGAATTTCTTATATATATATATATATATATATACACACATATACACACACACACAATTTTCTTGGCCTTCCTCTTTTCCTCCTTCCTGGAATCCTCAGCATTCTCCTACCGATATACCCCATGTCCCTCCTCTGCACATGCCCAAACCATCTCAATCACACCTCCCTCACCATGTCCCTCTAATAAACTAATTTCTAATCCTGTCTATCCTTATCACTCCCAACAAAAAAACCTCAACATCTTATTTTCTTTTTTTAAATTAATGCAATGTTATTTATATCTAACAATATAATAAAAAAAAGTGTATTGAATTTGATTTATTCTATTTTGTTTTAATATTTTTTTATTTTTATATCTGTGTTAATTAAAAACAAAAAGCAATTATGCGTTTTGCATTTCTTTCCCGTATTGTACCGAAATTGAACCCGAACCATGACAAAAAAAAAAACTGAGTTACATGCCGAACCGTGAAGTTTGGGTACTGTTACACCCCTACTAAAATGTAAGTAATGTTTTCAACATTCTATCTAAATGCAAAGAAGTGAATATACACCAGTCTGTAATTACTGGTAGTTCATAGAGCCAAAGAAAATAGAGCAGAACATTCCTAAATGACTTACACCAAATCTGACATCAAATACATGACTGAGAAAGAAAGAGAGAAAGAAAGAGAAAAAGAGAGAAAGATATATATAAAGAGAGAGAGGGGCAGACAGACAGATGAGAATGATCAGATCGACTGCACTTGTGTGTTGTGTTTGTTGCACAGAGGTGGAAATTGCACTAGGCGTGCCTGTGTGTAAACCGATCCGAAGGGGTGAGCTGTTTGCCCGGAAGAAAAAGGACACACACAAACATATACACACATGGCAATTTAGCAAGACAGAAAGACAGGGGGCCTTGAGTCTCGACTTTGATCTGACAATGAAAAGCACATGGTGGATCCAGCAATATAACCCACACTGACAAACACAGACACACCCACATGACACCCACACACACATCATTGACTTTACACAATTTAATACTGAATTATGCATTAGTGTAATTAAATACTGTCTGGGTTTTATGTTTCCTTGTACAGACCAACAAAATGTCTCCAGCATGTCAAATGCTTTTAATTATTAGTATTTATTAGCCTTTAATTAACCTCTAATATAGATTGAAAGATGACACTTCAAAAAATAAAGCTGGACAACTACAGGTTTAATGGACAATGCATTCATTTGTCTCAATGACTGATTTGCATTCATTCATGCTGTAAATATTTACACTCGATGACAAGGCCATAGACATTGTTTAGCAACTGTGGTTGACAGGTTTATTCAACTTGGCTAAAAGCCTTGCTAATAGAAATGTATTGACAGCATTAATTAGTCTGTTGATCATAAATACAAAGACTTCCAAAAACATTTAGAATGGAATACAATTTGAAACTATTTCTAAAAACTATATTTCCAATGAATATTCATACAAACACCTACACACTACTAGACAACATTAACCTTAATCTTTTTAAGAGAAACATTATACATTTTTTGGTGTCTGGCTGGTGTCAGAGGGTGTTTTACATATGAAATATAGCACCATAAATGGGGAAATAATTTGGTGAATAAAAAAGTAAATTGAAAGGAGAGTCAGCTGAATAAAACATGACCACTGCTGTGTATGAGAAGCAACTTACACCCAGAGGATTAAAGTTTAAGCTCCTGACCATTCGTACAGCGCTCATTCCACAGCATGTGTCTGCATTCCACACATGAACCTTCATATGTTTCAGTACATACATTAACCCTATATGGAGTGACCTATACTGGCTAGACAGGTTAGCTGGAGGGCCAGGAATTAACTGAAAGAGAATTACTAAATGAAGCCTCAACAGAGTAGCTTAGCTAACTAAGAAAAGCCTCAGTAGTGTAGCTCAGCTAAGCAAATGTAGCTTTAGCAGAGTAGCTCGACTAACTACAGGAAACCTCAAAAGAGTAGTTCAACTAACAATATGAAGCCTCAACAAAGTATCTCAGCTAAATTTAGCCAAAGGAAAAACTTGTGATCATTCACAAACTCAAATAATTTTAAATATTATATGTTATATTGGCTAGGGTAAAGGCAGTTCACTTATATATAACTACTAGATTTAAGTTCAGTCAGAGAGAATATGGCTCCAATCAAAATGTTTTATAAAATCTTGGGAAATACAGAGGGATGGAACACATCTGACTGACACAGCCATTACTTTCAGGCCTCTGTCCAAAGATGTCCAAATAAATTACTATAACACTTCCGTACACAAATGTCCAAATCCCCTCAACACCTCCTTTTTCTTAGAGTGTATAAGAAATAGGATTACATTTTCATCTCGTTTCTAGTGGGTTTATTGTCCTGACCCACTTATGAAACATCTGGAACAGTTCAAGGCACATGATCAGATAGCAGCTGTAGGTGTTGACTCTGGACATGCCATGTAATCTACCTTGTAACCTGCAACAATATCATATCTAAAATCTTTTTAAACATGTCTTGATTAAACAAGGCTGTTTATCACAGTTTATAATGTGATTACACAAATATAGCTACAAAAGCTAACCTGTGTAATTATACAGAAACTTAACCTTATGCTAAATCCTTCTAACATTGCAGCTGGATTTTCTTTATTAACATTTTCCACCTCTCCTTTTGTTTATGCACACATTGTTTTCTTATATTTTTAGCTTAGGCAAAAACAAAGTTTTATAGATTTGTATAATGTTAGCAGGTATAATGCTTGCTTCCTCAGTGGAGTAGCTTGGCTAAATAAATTCAGTCAAGGTCATGAAAGACTTCCAACTGTTTACAAACTCAATGTATTGTTTACTAAATCTTCGATGTAAGCTGTGAGCCAGTTTAACACCGTAACTGTAATTAAATTACAGTCAATAATGGTATAAATTGATGGATGGTGTTGGTTTAAATAGTTTTTTTTTTGTATACAAGGGAAACTTGGTCAATAAACAATGGCAGAACTGGTTTAGCATTGTATATTGGCCAATACTTACCAATAGCAAAATGGACAAAGTTGGATTGGTTAAGCCTAGGTTTATTTTTTGCAAAAACAACTTTTATTTAAAGATCAGAATTGTGGCATTTTCTTAACTAATAAGTGAGAAGTGCTTTTCAAACTTTCAATTTACCGTCTATTTACAATCTTTTGTTTATAAAACAGAATTTCCATTGTGAATTTTTTTTATTTCAATCTCACCATTTAGAATTTTACTCATATATTTGTGATTTGTCAGTTCTCTAATCAAAAAACTTCTGTCATCTGCCATTCACAGTCCCCACCAAACATTTGTTTGTCCTTGGGTTTGGACCTCAGCTACAATGTACAATATGGACGATTGATGCCCCGCTAGCTTCACCCTGAAGATCTCCATGGGCCATGAGAACCAGGCTGGAAGATATTTATAGATTGTGTCTTTACAGGGGGCTCTTCATTATGAACTCACAGGCATTTCCGGGTTGCCGTGTCTCAAAAGCCACGGTGGTAGAACAGACGACTTGACTCAGGCTGATATCCAGGAGTTGAAGGAAAATAAAGCAGTGCACATCTTGGCTGTGCTCGTGTACATAAACAAAGCTAATCAATGTAGAGGGCAGACAGAACTCCAAGCTTGAATGTTAGTTACAGTGTGCTTATGAGCCAGATCTTACACAGTTAACCTCTGGGCTAAAAGACAAAGAATTATAAAAACCAAATCAAGCATAAATGCAACATGCAACCAGACAAGCTAGGAGTCTTTAATGATCCTCATTGACTGAGGTGATTATTACTATTGCTCAAGAACTAATTTAAATGAGAAGTCTGCAAATCAAAGTGTTATGCAACCGTGTCATTTATTTATAAATCTCCCTATTACTGAAATCTTATTACTGAAAAATGTCCTTACTGAGGAAGGATAAGCATAACTTTGCTAATGCTCTTAACACATTCTGTTACACAAATGATTTTTAATTAAAAATGTGTTCTCTAAATAGAAAAACATTTGGATTTTATTTCCCTCTAAAACATTCCGTTAGGAGATATACAGTTCATCCGTAGACTATTACCAATATACAAAACATGTCTATTTATTGAAAAGATTTGAAATTGTAGTTCAGGTTCTTAATATATGATTAAATGAAGAAAAATGTATCTGACTTTACCTGCCTGAGGAAAAAAATTGACTTATCCTGTACAATCACCAATCTATATTAACACATATTTTTCCAAAAGTAAAGACTATCATCTTTGGCTAAGAAACAAAATCTAACAATGGGAACAAGGTTCATCATCAAGTATAAGAAAAAAAACCCTTAATTAACATTTTCTATATGCAACAATACATTGAACCAATGTATAATAGAAAGACAATCAGGTAAAACACCAAACAAGGAACAACAAAGTTATAATTAAGCAGAGCTACTGTTATCACCCTCAAGCCAATAATTTTCCTATAACTACTTACTCTGGCTGCCCCATTAGGGGTCACCGCAGCAGATCAGCCATCTCCAGATCACCTTGTCCTCTACATCTGCCTCTTTCAAACCAACCTACTGCATGTCTTCCCTCACCACATCCTTAAACTTCCTCTCTGGCCTTCCTCTTTTCCTCCTGCCTGGCAGCTCCATCCTCAGGATTCTTCTAACGATATACCCCATATTCCACCTTTGCATATGACCAAACCATCTCAATCACACCTCTCTTACCTTGTCTCCAAAACGGCCTGCTTGTGCGTTCCCTCTAACAAACTAATTTCTAATCCTGTCCATCCCAAATCTCAGCATCTTCAACTCTGCTAGTTCCAGCTCTGCCTCCTGTATTTCTGTCAATGTCAATGTCACCGTCTCTAAAACCATACAACATAGCAGGTTTTACCACAGAGCTATAAACTTAAACTTTCAGTCCAACAGATACCCTTCTATTACACATCACTCCTGCCACTCTTCTCCACCCACTCCACCCTGCCTGCACTCTATTCTTCACTTCTCTAACACACTCTCAATTACTTTGCACTGTTGATCCAAGTCAAGTCAAGTCAAGTTTATTTGTATAGCGCTTTTCACAACAGACATTGTCTCAAAGCAGCTTTACACAAATCAACAGTGATGGTGAATGGTGTGAATTTGTCCCTGATGAGCAAGCCGTGGCGACTGTGGCAAGGAAAAACTCCCTTAGATGTTATGAGGAAGAAACCTCGAGAGGAACCAGACTCAAAAAGGGAACCCATCCTCATTTGGGTGATCCCAGATATTTAAACTTCTCCACCTTCACCACCTCTTCGCCTTGCAACCGCACCACTCCACTGCCCTCCTCCTCATTCAGACACATGTACTCTGTCTTTCTGCTACTGAATTGTATTCATCATTTTCCTATATTCCTCTATTTTGATAGAGATGCCTGCCAAAGTCTGCCATTCTGTATAGAAAAGAAAAAGGGTACTGTAAGCATCAAAGCACCCAAGATTATCATTTAAATTTTTGTGAAACATTATGAACACCAGCAATAACATATTGATCATTTTTTAAATTATCTTTCATGTACTTATAGTCATGAGCTAAAAACTTTTTTTCTATTTTATACAGTTAAGTCGCTGTTGCCAATAGCCTTCCTCTGTTGCTCAATAACAATCTATTATGGATACCAAGGCCTAACTTATGTGTTACAACCATGCTTTAAATATCCCACATCATAATTTTCATGTTTTCTATTGTTTTACTTTTAGCAAAAGAAAAAAAAAAAAAACACTCAAATAGAAACAGGGAGTGGAACCATGGGAAAAACATAGGTGTTGTTTCACATGACAAAGTCATCTTTTTCTACTTGGTTTGTATTTATAACCAGGAGTATTTTACCAGAAAGGCCTGACTATAGGGTAGCAATCACTGGATGGAATAATCCGGCACTACCCAGAGACGCACATTTTGCAATGCCAAATCTGTGGTGTCTGCAAGCCACGAGGCTCCTCCCATGAAGAAGTGTGTTGCACAGAATGACTTGCTGGTTATCCATTTTGTGCATGTTAAATTGTCCACGAATTTGATTATCAGGGAAGATTCATTAGAGAGAGAATCAGTCTTTAAAAACTCAATAAACACGAGTCAACACCAATAACAAATACTAGTGTACTGACAATGCACTTAAACAGAACTATCTATTAAGGACTGATCACTTCACAGGTAGCTTGATCACTTTTTAAATGAAATGTATGAAGTACATTACTTTATGTTCCTCACTTGCTTTGCTAAACAACAAATAAAGGAAACAGATGAACAGTGATGCACATAATAAATCCAGACTTTGCTCTAAGGCTAATTATCACTAACTATAGCCATTGCACAGGACCTCAAGATCAGTTGAAGACGGCAGCGCAATGGCATGGACTTTCAGATTGTGGGCTTTTAAGCAAAATAAAGGAGACAAGATATATCCATGGGGTTACTGTGGGTGCTAGCTAAAACAGTTAAAGCAGTGATGTCACCAATTTTGACCTGGACCGTAGGACATTTAAGTCTTTTATGTCTTCAGTGACAGGTTGGAAAAAAACAAACCATTAAAACAGGCTAAAAAAATTAACATTTACATAGTTACATCACTATTTCTTGCTTACACTTCCATATCAATTATACATTTCCAAAAATATACTAATATATACCAATATGTACTAATAGTATAGTATAGTATATAATATTTTACTAATATGCTTTATTTTTTACCTGTTTCCTGACTACTGCTAATGCTTTACAATGTCAAAGATTGAAACAATGAAATGCTAATACAGTTCTCCAGAGTGTGTTATGTGCATTTCCACTCAAGCACTTTCACTTAAGTAAAAGGACAGATGGAAAAGAGATTACGCTAAGCGCACATTATGTGTAAAAAAAAAAAAAAAAAAAAGGAGAAAATATTTTCGTTTTCCGATATGATGTGATTGCATGGAATGCGTTTTAAAGCAAGACTCAGGTTTGCCACACACGCAGAACTGCTTTTGTCACCCAACAAACTGTTTATCTGCTTTGTTTGGCTACACTTCTGTGAATACAAACACAGCTGCAGCAACACCATGTGACAATCGACCACAGCACCGGAGACTGTAATGACCAGAACTTTGACCTAGCAACCACACACACCACAATATTCACACTGTTCAAACTTAGATCTGGCACAAATATAAGCTTGGAAATGATATGTATTATAGGGTACACAAAAAATACATTCTAATCACCTTTCAGCTTCATACAGGACTGAATTCACAAATTAAGACAAATGTCTTGAGCTACAAAGTGAATGCTGAATCATAGATTTTTGTCGATCCTATCTGACATGTGATGAATAGAAACACCAGAGTCAAGACATCTGTGTTGCTTTATGAAACAAGAAATACAGGGCATGCTAGAAACCCAGCCCAGTTAGGTGTTCCAGCCTAGTGTCAGAAATAAGGACACATTTTTAATGGCCATACCTCTGGGAATGTCTCATTCCTGGGTGGCAAAATGTAAAAGATTCACACCTATAAATGAGCAGGTGAGAAATAGAACTTTAACTTACCTCTTCATCTGGCAATGATGAACGATTACCCATATGAAGGTGCATCAATCAGAGCAACGGAAGTGTTCAGATATATATGAGAGAGAGAGAAAGAGAGAGAGAGAGAGAGAGAGAGAGAGAGAGAGAGAGAGAGAGAAAGCAAAACATTAATTATATTCCAAAATATACACAGAAATAAATACTTTGATAGGAAATAAAGTAGGAAAACAGCAAAAAAATATTTCTTATTTGTTTTTTTATTAAAATGTATTAGCTACTGTACCTACATCTGATTGTATAATATTGTACTGTATTCTTATAAAAATATATCAGGAATTCAGCAGCTAATACGTACAATTAGTTTCCTCAGATTTGTGGTTAAACCAGTTGTTCACACCCCAGTATCTATTTTGTGCACCAGAGCTTACGTATGTGTGAGTTTGCGCTTGTGTATGTATGTGTGTGTCTGAGTTTGCGTGTGTGTGTGTGTGTGTGTGTGTGTGTGTAAAAGAGGGGAAAAAAGGTTATGTGTAAAGCAATGAGGCACTGTGACATCTTCCAATGAGTGCAATTTAGATGCCATGCGTAACCTATATTAATACAATACAAAAAAAAAAAAAAAAAAGAAAAAGAAAAACTGGAAATGCTCTTTTAATCCCTTCCAAATGTGACATAAAAGAAAGTTACTATAGACCTGTGGATTGTCAACTGCCAACTTTGGTCAAATGTTTTTTTTTGTGGCCAAGATGGACAGTAACCATCACAGTTTATGTAGCAGAACCTCTGTTGTGATCTGTCACACTTAGCTAAGAAAGAGATGTGTTTCATAAGATCTTTTTACTGTTTCAGATTATTTTTTCTTTATATTATTATTATTATTTTACCCTATCTGGACTGATTAATTGCTGTAATAGCTCTGCAAAGAAAAAGGCTTGAAAAGGCATAAATGTTTAATGTTTTCTTAAACACATTTAGTGTTTCACAAATTAAAACACAATACTATATGAGGGGGAAAAAGGTTGTATTCTCAGAAAAATTCTGTAAATATCATTTGTAATTTGTAAGATGCCAAAAATTTTGCACCAATCATCATCTAGCATATCAGCAACAGTAGCATCTCATGAGCAGTAAACATAGCTTGTCTTTGCATCTCCCTGTAGACAATTGAATTATTGAAAAATGAAACACTTCAAGATTATTTATATAGAAGAGAATGGAATTTGTACAAGGTGGTAGTTATCTGACATGTACTTCTCTGACGTATTGTATACGTATTGTACACTTCTATACGTATTATCTTATAGTATAGTGTAGCTATGAACTAACTGCTAATGACAAAGCGTTGAACCAATTGATGCTGTTCACCAACAGAACATTCACCAGATCTTTGATTGACTTGAACAGGTAGTTCAATAGAATTGACTCATTCAAGTACAATTCAAATTCGTCTCTAAAGCGTTCTGTCATCATTCATAATCACCAACCTACTTTGAGATCGTTTCATAAAATATTTATTAATTTCTCTATTGTGACAAATAAAAACACAAAGATCTGGGCACCAGGGAGGAGCCATCCTAGTAGGACGTGGGATACAGAACTCCAACTGTGGAATGTGCACCACAATCTTTTCCAACCTTTCCAGCACTATTCCCTCACTCCCATCTGTTGTTTCAGCTGGATTTCCGAGAGACACGACATCTTGGATACGTTTTATTCTTTTTTTCATCCATAGTGTATGCATAAATATCAGGTATCACTTTAATCCTTTGATTCGTTTGAACTGCCAGTTGAAGTGAATTGAATTTCTGATTAATTGGATTTACTACTAAAGAACAGTCCCAGTGGTTCAACTGAACTTAAATCCTTTTATGAATCATTATTTATTACTGTTTTTAAAGCTTTTAATGAAGTATACCCATTATTGTTCATGTTGAACAATATACAAAAGAATCAGGAACAGGTTCATAAGCTTTATTTACGAATAATAAACATAAGACTTTCTGCATATCCAGGTCAATTATGTGGTCTAGAGATCACTGGTGGCTTTGCATGTCCTGGAAAAGCAATGGCATGCTTATTTAAGAAACATATGCCAGATGATGTTATGAGCAAGAATAACATGCAGAAAATGTAGGGAAAGCCCAAAAAAGAAGAAATCATTTTGCTATAAATATAATAAATGAAGGAAACATTGCAACAAGGAGACCAGAAGAAAGCAATCTGACATCTATGAATGTTTATTGCTGGGCCACTGGGGCCTGCACATTTTTTTTGGTCCTCCCTGTTTTGTGCCTCAAAAATTTCTCTTTTTATGGTTTGGTCATGTAGATGAAAATGTTCCCATTTTCTAAGATGGTGACTAAAAAGTCGCACCCTTTCTTAAATCTACACACCCATTTAATGCTGGCAGAAACATCATAAATGTTCTTGAGATCACTATGTGCTATTATCAAGTCATTTTATTTAATAAGATCATGCCACAGTCACGCCACATGATTAACCGACTCACACTTCAGGATACTTATCCTCATACTGGACCCATTTTAAATTATTTATAAACAGTCCCACAAATGGCTTTCTCGGGTCTGAGGTTTATTGGCATGATACAAACCTTGGCCATCATAGTGGTCAAACAGCAATTTGTCTGGAAAGTGAGCAGTATCATTGTATTTATCAGGTTTGCTGGTCATATTGAAAAGGGAAATTACTAAACAGGAATATACCGTAATTTCCGGACTATTAATCACACCCATATATAAGCCGCAGGTTCCTACATTGAAACTAATGAACTTTACACAGGCTTTAATGAAAGACAGTGTCTGTTACACGGCTTGTATCTACACAGTAACCGACCAAGAAAGTCATTGTTCACTGTCTTCCTCCGTCCTTTCACAACAATTTCTCTCGGGAGTTTTTCTTTTGGCATCATCATGCATTTAAAAATCACCATCGGTGAAGCTTTTCTCCCGATGCCGTGCAGCTTAGAACACAGGTGAAGTGCGTTTTTTCATGCCCGGTTGTTTTCATCGTGATGAATGATTCACATTTCCTGTTGACAGTCCAAGTGAGCGGCAGGTCAAACGTCAGAGGAACCTAATCCATATTTATGATGTGGTGTGAGCGGATTCAGTGGGAGCGCATCTGATTTAATATAAAGTGTTTCATTGGGTCACCTAAACCCGTTCAGCAGTTTCATTGGTCTAATGTCTATTTCAGAAGCTGGATGGAAGTATGAAAATGAACAGTGAATACCCACTTTTCCAATGGCTTAAAGACTGGAAATGTATCCATCATCCATTATTTCTGCACAAACATTTGTAAATAGGAAATGTTAAATGTTGCACCGATCCAAACAGCTAGACATTGGCTCAGAACTACCCAGCTGTGTGTGTTTTTATAAAGCTAGATAGCAGAAGTGCATGATATAGCCAGCATGTGGATACCAGACCTTTAACACTTTTACAAGCATGTTGGACGTCCCATTCCAAAACCATTACTATTATTATACAGTAGACCTCTACCTCTAAACCCCAGACTCATCAAACCATCTCTCCTAATAACAACAGTCATGCTGGAATAGGACAGGACCCTCTTAAAACTGCTGGAAGCTTACATATTGGTTAAAGTGTCTTTGCTGTAGCATGAACATTACCGTTTATTGGCACTTAGGCACCCAAATGCAAATAAAGCCCCAGACCATTAAGCATTTCACAATAAACTTCCTGGTAGCTTCCTGCCTCCTGGTAGATAGTGTTCTCCTGGCACTCTCAAATCTCGATCAAGCCATCAGACTACCAGAGAATGAAGCATGATGTTTTACTCTAGGGAAGTTTTCACTGCTTCAGAGTTCAGTGACGGTGTTTTACACACTTGGCATTGCATATAGTGATTTTAGTTCTATCTGTAGCTGATTTTGCTTCCAGAGGCAGTTTGGAACTCTCTAGTAAATGATACAACAGCGGATAGGCACTCAGCCACTCAGCCCTGCACTGTGAGTTTGTGTGGTCTACATATTTATGGCTAAGCTGTTCTCACTCCTACACACATCAACTTCACAATTATAGTATCTACATTTGGCTGGGTGATCTTTAGCACGGCAAAAGAATTTTCACCAAATGACTTATGGCAAAGGGGACATTCTAGAACAGTGGAAAGTTCAAAGTCACTGCTCTTTCCAGTATTCTACTGTTAATGTTGTTTCTGGTATTCTGTTATTTATTATTATGTCTCTAGTAACTTCTTAATCTTGGTCATGGCCATAATGGATCCAGAGTGTATGCAGAAGATTGAATGTACACCCTGAACTGCATACCAGGCCAACACACCTGCTTATTCGTAAAAATGGGTTGTAATGTTATATTGGAGCAAAGTGTGAAAAAGACCATCGCGTAGGGCTATTTTGATGCCGCACACCCCACTGTGTTGTTTCACCCATGTTTGAGCAGATGCCTTCATTTCTAGCCACCGAAATAGCAAATTGACACTGAGTTTTGTAAAGATGAAGATAGAGTCAGACGTCATTTATAAGGGAGTTAATTAAAGTTACTGCTTGTCTTGTGGTAGTCCTGTAATACAAGGGGTGCAGCATTCCAACTTAGCTTTCGATTTTACAGTTGCATACAACACAGGTATATAAAACATTGACAAATTAGCAATAGTGATCCCAATGACATTAATTCCAGAACTTCAGTATTCATCCATATTAAACAATAATGGAAACATGAATAAACATAAAAAATAAAGTTTTGAAATAAATTCCAATTTCTAAAATATTTCTCAATCTAGGAACACTGCAGAGGTTGAACTCATTGCAAGACCTTACTTAGCAGTAAAGACAGCATCCTGAGTTGGCACCAGTGTTCATCCAAGTAGTCAATTCAGTGGCATGTATTTTGAAGAGCACCTAATGCCCCAGACTCAGTCTTGGTAAACAAAGTATCAGCTGCACTCCCTGGAAGTCCTTATAGACCAAAAAAAACCCTAAGTACTATGAGTACTACTAAAAGGTACTATGACAGGTGACACACCTTTAAAACCTAAGATTATCTGTCATCAGCAAAAATTGCTTTTGCACACCTTTCAGAGGAATGCACGCAATGACACACAACGACTAACTTAGCACAAGTGTCCAATTTTTTTCAATCAGATACTCAGTTTTACCCTTGAGTATCAGTTGGGAGAATGACATGGAAGTGGGGAGCCTTCAGAGAATAGAAAAATGCCAGCCCTAAAAGAAAAGCAGCACACAAGAATGCACTGTCCCTTGTGAAAATGCACAAATATGAGGGATCATGACTGCTGAACTATTTTCGGCTCTCTGCTATGGGAATTGTGCTTTTAGTAGTAGGATGTTGTCTTCTGTTCAACAAAAAGCAGCTCAATCCACATATTATATGTATATATGTATATATATATATATATATATATATATATATATATATATATATATATATATATATATATAGAGGCAGCAATGGCATCCCTCCTTGTATAGGTGAAAGTGTTTTTTGTTTACATGTGATGACCTCAGCTGTCATGTGAGTTAGATTCAAGATTCCAGCTACAATATTGTGCATCACCTTGTGCATCTTGTGTGGTCATAAAAAATAATAGATATGCAATAAAAAAAACATAAATTAAGTCTTATGTTCTTATATTTACACGAGGCAGGGTCTTGTGCTATATAAGGCAATGCACACTGATCATTTAGTATAAAAGTGTAATAATGTGGCTTTAGTCGTGCAAGGCTGAACCACCGTTGTTGCACCTACCGGTGTGAAAATATTGCACGCTTTCACGCTGCAAAAGCATCACGCACGGCGCGTGATCACTCACCGTGGTTAAAGACTGGAATCCTGAACCGGCCATTGATGGACGCGTTCTCCATTGCTGCGAACGTGTTGTTGTTTACCTTCCACGCGTGCAAGTTTTTTTGGAAGAATATTCCAGTGCTATCGAGCGTGGTGGTACAATAAGAAAAAAACAAAACAAAACAAATAAATAAAACCCCGATCGTCCCCAATGAACGCCTCTATTGCGCACCGTCCGCCGCCTCGCGCTGCTGAGTGAGTGCGCGTGAGTCGACGAGGTGCTTTAAACGCAGCGCCGCGCGCCATTGGTGGAGACGGTACGGCGTCACGCGCCACGGCGGGGATGAAAACAACCGCACGTGCACGCGCGGCGTGAACCCGGGCTGCCTCCTGTCTCCAGTCGGATCTCATTTATTTGCTTGTTTGTTTGTTTGTTTGTTTGTTTATTAACTTGATTTTATTAACATTAGAGTGAGTATATATAATCCATATTTTGATGCATTGTTGTGAGTCTTGTTGACAGTTCTGGAAAAAAAAAATCTTGTCAAAAATCTAAAATAAATAATGTAAACGTTATGTTATTTATGCATGCATTCATTTCATGTTAGGTGGGAGAATATGGTAGTCTCTTGTGAATTGAATTAAATTAACTGGAAAGAGAAACTGTCTTTTTTACACCCACTCAAAAAGCACAGCCAAACTGGATCTCCTGGATTCCTGGCCACAGGTAGTTTTGGCAATTTCAAAATTATAACCAATCTTAAGAAAAAATGGCAAATAATCTTTTTTTACTGTTCTTCTTCTTCTTCTTTCGGCTTCTCCCATTAGGGGTCGCCACAGCGGATCATCCGGCTCCATACCCCCCCTGTCCTCTACACCTGCGTCTTTCACACCAACCACCTGCATGTCTTCCCTCACCACATCCATAAACCTCCTCCTTGGCCTTCCTCTTGTCCTCCTTCCTGATGGCTCCATCCTCAGCATTCTTCCACTTGTTTTACCCCATGTCGCTCCTCTGCACATGTCTAAACCATCTCAATCTCACCTCCCTCACCTTGTCTCCCAAACGTTCTACATGGGCAAACATCGCTCTAATAAACGAATTTCTAATCCTGTCCATCGTCATCACTCCCAATAAAAATCACATTTTTTGACTAATATTTGGAAAAATCCCTTTCAGTTACTCTTAAGTCAAATAGGCTATTAAAAAGGACCCCCAAACTTCGTAAACAAATGAAAAATTATGAGCATTCTATGACCCCAAGCTTTGACTACCCTACAATTTGTTTGTCAAATTCCAGATCTATTATGTAAGAATGCTATTACATTTTAAAATGTTATTATATAAGTAACATACTGGAATATGTATTGCACTAATTTGCCAGTCTAGTGGAAAGTGTTGTGTTGTTATAGCAAAAAACAAAGACTCCTTGTCAGAATGGTTGTGATACAGCCAGACATGAAGCAGAGCTGTCTGGTTTATATTTAGTGTGTAACATTGCTTGTGTGCACAGAAGCAGCAGCTGTGTGAGCAGCTTTCTTCACACACTTGTCTGCCTATCTTATGCACATGCAGAATAAAAGCAACATTCACAGAGTCCAAACACCTCTGTTCATCGGGTTTCTCGAAAATGTTTAGCGATTGCATGCAAAGCAGGTATTCCTGAAGCGATTCATTTATCAGATCAGAAATCATGTGTCATGGTGTCCACTCTGACTAATCAGAAAATGGCCACAGACCACGGTCATCACCATAGACCACAAAGGTCCCAGACACCGAGTGGCTACAATGATGTGCTATTCTTTAAATAAAGGGTTGATATTGCTACTTGATCTTACTTCTCTAGATAAAAAAGTTTTCTACTTAAATGTCCCTGGTGTGAGCATTAATTTCATTACTGAACACTATCTCAGTTGGACACTAAGAACATTTTTTCATGTTCTTGTTGCCTGGGGTTTGTACAATTCCCATGTACATGCATGTTAGATTCCAGGAAATAAGTGACACAATGCAACTCTATTTCTAGCAAATCAAGATTACATTCTTTTTAAAAGACTCACTAAAGTGGATTAAGGAATTCACATCAGTAATTAACATATACTGATATAATAGCCCTCATTGGAAATACAACTGCTTGAAACTAGCATTAAACTTCATTTATATTTATAGTCCTATAGGTTTATTATATAATCTATTTCAATGGTGTTTAAAATTGTGTTTATGCCAAACCTTTAGACTAAATCCAACAAGATTATCTCCTTTGTGTTCAATGAAGCCTGTTCAAACTCACTCTAATGTCAATCATTTATCACTCATAATGTCAATGTCTAATCATTGGTTAATTTTACTGGTAAATTATGAGCAGTTCTTTTGTGAGGAGTCTCCTGAGAGAGAAAGTATTAATTCAACAAACAGCTAACTGTAGGTTGTTTGAGTGAAGAAACAATAGTGCTAATTTTTGATATACCGCTAGCTTGTTATAAGAGTCTATTATTAAAATGCTGATTTGGCTAATTTGAAATATAAACCCCTACTAGACTATACAGGCAAAGTATCATTTGTAGTTTAGATTGCATATAGTGTTTTTGACGTTTAGTTGGATTTTTATGTGACTTTCTTTATCGCTTTTTTCATTTCCCCTGCTTTTTAATAAATGTTTAGGAGGCATAAGGCTATAGTGATATTTAGTCAAAAGAATTTCATTAAAATGGTGTGATGCTTGTCTATTAGGCTAATAGAGAAAAAAAAAACACAAACAACTTTTTAAGGAGCGGCAGTTTTATTCCTGCTGCAATCAAATATAGTCAACTCCTTGAATTCTCAATTTTCATGGCCAGAATTTTAAAGTGCAGAATATGTTTTTTTTTTTGTTGTTTTTTTTTCACAGCTTGTGTACAACTATTAAATTAACAGAAAGAAAATTCATAAACCTAAATACCAGACCGGACAATGTGTATGGAGAATACAGCATAAATATTGAAAGCAACAGGAAGTCTCACCTCAAAAAATCAGCAATGACAAGAAATTGATCAAAAACCAAAAAAAACAAAACCAAAACAAATCAAAATGCGTTATAATTCGTTGGCAAGGCTAGCTTAAAACAAAGGCACAGCAATATTCAGAGGTAAAACGATCCTTTGCAAAGAAGGACTGCTGCAGCATTCGCACATAAAAGCTCACAGTCATCATGCTTGACGTAACGGTGGAAACACATCCAGGTTTACATGCCCATACACTTCACATGGATCAAAATTTTGCTGTATATACTGTGTATTGTTGCAAAGCCAAGATGCACGTCGGGATTTTGTACTTGTGGAATACGAGTATCAATAATAACTTTTTCTTTTTCTCAGTAATGATGCCCTGAGCTAGACTATCAAGGTTCAATACTAGGCTAGGACATTAAGTGCTTTCAAATGAAGGTGAAGCAGCATTCAGTGAAAATGACATTTCATGATTAAGCAGTCTTTACGAAACAGAACGTCTTTCGCAAAGGATCTTTCTTTTTACGCAGCAAAAAGCCTGTGTGGCTCTAAACCCCTGTGTATGAAACTTGGAAGAAACGCTTACAATTTACGTACTGAAATACCATAGAGATGTATTAAATCTGCCACAGAATTTTACCCAGTTTTACAATTATTAATTTTTTATTTCTCTAGCGCTATTGCATATTCTACAATATTTTACATGTAGTGTGAATAGTTTTGACACACTCCGGCTTATTACAATGCGATGCCAAGCTTCGGCTAGGGAAAATATGGCTTTCATAGGTTTCAGCACAAAAAAAAAGTATATAGAATATAATCAGTTAACTGAAAAATATAGCTGGCCTATGCTCTCCTTCACGTGACTCAATGTACAGTAACACATCAAGGATAATGACAAAAGGTATAAAAAAAAAGTTTCTCGCCAGCTTACACAATCATGAATGTAATGAGTTATGTACAGTAGATACCTCGCAGATGTACAATATATACACACATATCTCTTGCAAGTTCTCTTACACTTATTTGCTGCTGAGAATACAGTCTCAGGACAAACTAAAAAAAAAAAAAAAAAAAAAAGACTATCAGTGTCTTGCATTCATATAAGAATCAGAACATGATTCATGATTTGTCTTTTACCATTAGGGGAAAAATGTTGCCCTTTTTTCTCTTTTCATATCCATTTCCGTATTTAGTGCAAATTAAATCATTGGAAAAATCTCTAAAAAAATTTTTCAGTGGTTCTGTACATAAAAGATTTTTTTTTCCGTTTCTTGGCCTGTGACTGCTATCTGTACACAGTCCTCCACTGTGTTTACTTCCTGCTAAAAACAGCTTTCACTGTTAGCTAAATTTGTGGAGGAGCCCTCATGCAGCCAAGGCACCATGCAGTTGATCCCCAAAAAGGGGTAATTTCAGGGGAGAAAAAATAAGATAGAAACAAGGAAAACAGCTGAGTCTGACCACATAAACAGACATATTTACAGGCAGCAACTTTGTGTAAACAGGACGTCTCCCATAGGGAGTTTCACACACTAGTGAGACACAGGCAGACTTCACCGAAGTGGCAACGGACTCAAGCCACAACAGTGGATGTCCTAACGTTTATTCTTTTATTATGCCACTCGTCATTAACGCCATTCTTGCACCAGAGTTAACATGGAACAAGATGACCATGAGTCTGCCCTAAGCGCCACTAAACACTGATTGTGAAAGAACAAAAGTTACAGTGTGTAATACTACTACCGAAATAAAGTATGTGCAAGTATGTGCAAATAAAACACTCATGAAAGCTAGACATTAAAGAAAAAACAGCCCTGGTCACCTGCAGAGGGGCTAATAGGACAAAAATCCTGTTCTGTATGAAATCTCTTACATTTTAACCCACAACCCAATAAAAAATATGGCAAATGGCATAATTGTATACAAAATAATGTCTGTACAATATCTAAAACAAGATGTGATCATGTAATCTAATTAGGTATATACACTGTGAATTTTTGCTTGAATATATTTTAGGGTCTCACCTTCACGGTGCAAATGATGTAATGTACCAAAAAAAGACAGTACCATGTTTTAATACAGGGGTGTCAAACATTCTGTATGGCCAGGTTCAACCCTGATGTGGTCCCCCAAATGGCCTTAAAATCCTTGTTTTAACGACTTGTGAACTGTAAATAAATAAAATTATAAAAATCTAGCCTCTGTTATTTTGAAAGGGGAGCAAAATACTGCAATTAATTCAGGGCCATAAACTTCGCTAGCGTCAAAATGTACGTATACATAATTTCTTTTTACAAAAAAAATGATAAACAAAGGGGCAAGTACTTACACAAGGCACAGAATGGTAAAATCTGCAGGAGGGATGCAATGAATTGACGTCTATCTATCTATTTTGTCTAGTCAGAAAATGTCTGATTATACCACTCAACAAAATGCTGATAAATGAACACATTCAGAAGGAGCTCTTGTTATTATGTGTTATTGGCTCACTTGACATTGGACTAAGTCTAATGTGACCTGTTACTTTAAATAATTTTGACACCCCTGTTTTAGACAAAACACTGTCTAAGCTACATGGATTGAAAGACAAAACTAAACTAAGCATTTTGTACACACTTATTCATCCCAAAGGAGTCTTGTTTTGTCTTGTATTCAATTGCCAAACAACAAGCAGGGCAGAAAAACAAGACTATTTACATACATGCACTACTGTCTTGTTTGACTTGCAGAACAAGGTGCCTGTAGAAAATGGGCCCTTTTTTACACAGATTGAATGAAATGTAAATAGATTCACGTTTCAGAACGAGCCATGACCTCAATAATTCAGTGAAATTGTGTACACTCAATATCAGTGAGGCACGGGAGATGCTAAAGTGACAGTAGAGGAATGATGCGCTGGATTACAGCAGGAAGGAACATGAATTTCCCATGTTGTCTTCAAAACCCACCAAATCTGCATTAACCGTGTTATCCAGCTCCTACTGTGCACCTCCTATAATGGAGAGAACCTCACTGAATGCCAGTCCAATAGCAAGAAATGGAACCCATGGCCAAGCCCAAGCCCTCCTGATCCAGCAGGTTTTTCATAACGTTCCGAGTGAACACCACGAACAACATGAGATCTGATCCTCATTGGCTATTCGGACTGTTCTTGATGAGTGGCAGCTTGTTCTCATCAGGTGGATGCTTCTGCCAGAAGTCTAGATGGACCTGCTCCAACTCCGAGACCAGCAGGAAGCGCATTTCCAAGTGCATCTTCAGCTTTTCAAGCCATTCTTCCAGCTTTGCAAAAGCAGGCCTGTAAGGAAAATAAAAAAGATTTGTTAAATATTAGCAATAATAAACTGAAGGTCTAAAAGTTATTTTTTAAAGGTTATTAATGGCATCATTATGAAAAAAGGGAAAACATAAAAATGTGAAAATGGTTTAGGAAGATACAATGCCAAAAATAATGACAGAATAGGATTAGGAATAGGATAGAATTAGGAATAGGAAAGAATTATGTTATGTCAATAAATGATCAGTTCTAACACATTGTTTTTACAAAAAGAGTTAATTCACAGAGAGATGTACAGTGTTCAAATAATTATTTGATCTCCTGCTGATCCCCTTACAAAAAAATTAACAGTCTAGAATTGTTATGGTATATTTATTTTAACAGAGACAAAGACAAATATAATATATATATATATATATATATATATATATATATATATATATATATATATATATATATATATATATATACACACAGTATTTGATTCTGTACCAAAATTAGCAAGAATTCTGACTCCCACAGACCCAAATTACTCCTGTCTCTTTAGGAAAGAACTCCTAATATCAACTCATTATGTGTATAAAAAACACCTGTCACAGAATCAACCTCTTCCATTTAATCCTCTCCACCACCATGGGAAAGACCAAAAAGCTGTCAAAGGACATCAGGGACAAGATTGTAGACCTGCACAAGGCTGGAATGGGCTACAAGACCATCAGATTGTTGCCTTGGCCCTATGTTTTTGGTCATTGTCATGCTTGAAGACGCATCCACCACCCATCTTCAGTGTTCTGGCTAAGGCCAGGAGGTTCTCATCTAAGATTCTGTGGTGCATAGCCTCGTTCATGTGGTGAAGTCTTTATGTACCCTTAGCAGAGAAACAGCCCCAAAAACAGAATGTTTCCTCCTCCATGTTTGACAGTGTGGATGGTGTTCTTGGGGTCATATTCAGCATTTTTCTGCCTCAAAACATGGCGAGTTGAGTTGATGCCAAAGAGCTAAATGTTTGGTTTCATCTGACATCACATTCTTCCATCTTCTCTGAATCATTCACGTGTTTGTTGACAAACTTTAGATGGGTCATGGAGCTCCAGAGCCAGCTCGCTTGACTTGTCTTTCTCCCATTTTTGAATTATCGTGCCAACAGTGGTCTCTTTCTCACTACGAACTCACTTCTTGCTGATGGTCTTGTAGCCCATTTCAGCCTTGTGCAGGTCTACAATCTTGTCCCTTATGTCCTTTGACAGCTCTTTGGTCTTTCCCATGGTGGTGGAGAGGAGTTCTTTCTTAAAGGGACAGGACTAATTTGGGTGTGTAGTGGTCAGAGTTCTCACTGGTTGGTAGGGGATCAAATACTTATTTTATTCGATCAAATACTTGATTATAGACAGTTCATGTAAGGGCGTAAATTTACAAAATCAGCAGCAGATTAATACTGTATGGTAGACATCTCACATATGCTCTCATTCACATAAAGACTAATAATTAAAAACATGAAACATTTGTTATTTATTTAAAATTGTTAATAAAATATGTAAAATTGTATAAGTGTTTCAGGAGGCATTTATTTAACATGCTTTGTGACAGTACGTAAAGTTTCTCTCATATAGGAGTTTTCATGACAGAGGATTTTCTGATTTGTGTTCGCATTTTATGTTGACAATCTGTAATTTCTCAAGATGGTAAGTGCACGACTGTTTGTAGGTGTTGTATAGGTGTTAAATTACAAAATTTAATATCTTATTTTGTAAATGATACAAATCATTAAATGTAACAATAAAAGGTATGATGTGTCCCTGTTTCACTAAAAAAGAGGTCTGAGATTGCTGAGAATTGGGTTTGTTATGAGGAATAATACACAACAAGAAGTGCTGTTATTGGAAAATAATATCCTCATGGAGGTTCCAATAGCACTGATGCATCCACAACAGCTTTCACTTGAGTATCTCTCTATAACAGCGTGCACTGTCATGGTTTATTCCTTACTTACAAACGTTTGCTTTCAAATTCCATAGTTTATCCAACTTTGCAGGAAATCTGATATAGTTCATTTCTTATTACTAGCACTTATCTTTAAACAGCATGCATTATCACTGGGATTGAATAAGAGTTAACTTATGGAAACAATAAAACTTGTTTGATCGTAAGCTAATTAATACTTTGATAATGGAAATATAAGCAGACCCACACCTTTTCTCAGCATCCAAGTCACAGCACAAGACTGCCAGAGGGAAAAAAGACCGGGGACAATCTGGAGGGTAATAGTGCTCCAGGAAACCGTTCACGTTGAGACCAAAGTCTGTAGCTCGGGGTAAGTAGTCTGGATCTGCATTGACTCGCCCAATAATCTGTAAAAAAGAAGAATCATGAAATCTTTATTCAGGAGGTTTATTACCTTCAAGTTTGGTAGAGGACAAATCTAAAAATGTACACATGCATTGCAAGTTACTGAACAGAACATGAGGCAGAAATCACACTAAACTGTAAACGATGCTTTCATTTGAGCTTCGGAAATAAATCCTTTTTTTTTAAGTGAAGCTGAAAAAGGCAGTAATGGTTACCATGCTGGGTTCCCTGTTAAAAACAACTGCCTGTGATCTTGTGCGAAGAAAAAGGGGTGAGTTCAAACGTTTACCAGCAAGCCAAGCCAACAATTATTCCCCCAGATCACTCACCTCACACAGCATGATGCCGAAGGAAAAGATGTCCACCTTCTCATCGTAGCTCTTTCCTGCAGGCAAGAACAGCCAAAACAAACACCAAGTTGAATACAGATACAATGGATCTGCTACACCACGGTACAGGATAAAACTAGAATTATAAGATATAAGATGAAAGGATTTCTAATCTCTATTAAACATGCAGTTACATTAATAGGTTAAGATGAAAGAAACACAAAGGACTGACCATGAATCATTTCCGGGGCCATCCAGTAAGGGTTGCCCACAACTGTGTATCTCTTCCTCCTGTCTGGTTTCTTCACCCCCTGGAGTTTCCCCAGTTTGTCCTGGTTCTTGTCTTCGATCATTAATCGAGCAAGGCCAAAGTCTGCCACCACAACACTGTTGTTCTTAGAGGAGATAGATTAATAATGTTAATACAAAAATTTAGATATTTATAAATGACTTTTAACTTGAAAACGTAATTTGCAGAAATTCATTTAGTCTATGAAAGAGATAATCAATTGCTAGATGAATGTTTTTAATGCATGAAAGTAATAAAATAATAAAAATGTAATTTCATAAAAGTATCTGACAAATCCATAAAAAGTAAATGCAAACATTTCTGCTTTGTGCGTTACAACCCCTCATTTTCTTCATCCTCCAAAAGTGGAAATATCACATTCGGATTGATAACAAGCATTTAAAATTCTGACATCTGGCACAATGCAAATAAAAAAGACTCTGAACAGATCAGCCAAACTGCTTGGATCCTTTACTGCATTTCATCTCGTTTTAACAGCATCAAGAATGCAAATGTGGTTTGTATACTCACCTCTCTGACCAAACAGTTGTGAGAGTTGAGATCACGGTGGATGATGTTCATGGAATGGAGGTAGGCCTGAGAGAAATAGAGGGGAAAAACAGTCACATTTTGCAATAAGCAATTTCTGATAGTGTTCAATTTTAGTTATACAACTGTATGCTTATGTGATCCAGGAAAGTTTAAATAGTCACCAAAAAAGGAAAAGCCTTCAACTTTAATAAGTATTTAATTAATAATCCAATATAAGTGTGGATTAGCTTCTGCTTTTAAATAGTAAAAAAAGGAAAATATAACGATCATGTGACTTCTATATGACCTTTTTTTCTCTCTGACCATAGAATGGCCACAAGATGGCAGTGTAGGCAGAAATACAGAAAGAATACTTATAGAGGTTGCCTTGAAGACCACATATAATATAGTGCAAAGTAATTTTTCTTGTTTAATTTGCATCAAAATAATATTTTAAATTCATATGACTGCACACTTACCATTCCAGATGCAATATCCCTGGCAAAACTCACTCTCTGGTTCCAAGGATAATTACTGTCCTGTACATGTGGGACATACAGATGAAGCTATTTAGTATAGACATATATACATACAATACATTTACACAGTACACACACACACACACACACACACACACACACACACACACACACACACACACACACACATATATATATATATATATATATATATATATATATATATATATATATATATATATTTGACTGAGAGTGAGTAGTTAGACATGAAGCTTATATTACAAACACAAAAGTATAGCTTCTGTTCATGTGTTATTAGGAACTGTTTTGAAAATAGAACCAACTAAATAATTACAAAATATTATAGGCGCGTTTAATTTATAATAACTGTGAAAGCAGATCTGAAAAAAGAAAACAATGCATATCTATATTTAAGAACATGTAGCTCATGTTGAGTAACTGCCAATTCGCAACAACAACAAAACATTTGTTGAGGCCACGCCCACTTCAGGTTTAAATGAATGATAGATACTGCTATTTGGCAGACGAAACAGAATGACGGCACTGCGTTTTACTTATTATTTCAACTTCATACACAGGTTTCCTCCACACACACACCATTTTCTTAATGATGTCCCTGAGGGTGCCTCCTTTGATGTACTCTGCGATTAAGTTCAGCCGCTTGTCTTTGTAGAGGACACCGATAAACTTCAGGACGTTGGGGTGGTCCAGACATCTCATTACTTTTACCTGAAATCAAATTAAAGTCTGTTTATCTGGGACATCAAAATAAACACCTAAGAGGACTTTACCCAAAAGTGAAAAACAGACTGAATAATGAAACACCAGGAATCATCTACATATTGTTGTGCAAGCTATACAGGGTCTGCATAAATAGAGGAAGTTAACACTTCATTTATTTATCTCTCACACTCATGATAAACTTGTGTTAACAGATCTGGTGCTGTGCATGTGAATACACTTCAAATGTGTTCCTTCAAAATCTTTTTGTGCTTAATTTTTTTCTGGTGCACCATGGTGTTCTTTAAGGTTATCTTCTAAATAATGATAAAGTTATATTAACCATTTATTTCTTGCAAATTAGAATTCCAGAAGATAATGTCCCATACATGCACAGGAAATTGAACCACTAGGTTTTGCACCATTTTGCACCACTGCCATATTCACCCACTTCATAGCTGAATAATAATTATAGAAATGGAAACAAAAGTAATACAATATTCACAGACCAATGACAAGTTTAATAAAAATAAAATCCAGAGACATTTGCCTTGTGTTACTCTTCTCATCTTTCACTGTTACTTTTCCATTCCTGAGGAGTTTGTAAGATTGGGATGGTAATAGTGTAGCTTAACTTACCTCTTTAAGGAAGGTCCGCTGGGTCTCATCGTCAAAGCGAATGAGCTCCTTCATGACCATCACTTCACCCGTTTCTTTGTGGGTCACCTGACACACACATATACAAAATAAGATATTTAGCAAAGATGTAAAAAAAATATGATAAATACAGCTGATGTGTGTGTGTGTGTGTGTGTGTGTGTGTGTTATTATGATGGCTGTTTCCATTCAATGCTGTCAAGTGAACATCCTAAATAGATTATATAATTCAAACACATAAAGTCTTTCAAAACCTGGAACACACCAAGGCTGTGTCAATATTTTAAATAAGCCCAAAGGTTTCAAGCTACCAGACTCATCAATAGCTAAAGCCTGGATTGACACCAAACCTCTCACACACAAACACACACAATCATCATGAACTAAACACTATTCCACTAGATCTTTTAAAAAATTGCTGATAAAACCCCACAAAACAAATGTATCGACCAGCTGATATTGGCTGCTAACTAGATTCTGTGTCACCCAGATAAAAGGTTCGCTTTAGTTTCCTCTCCTTATACGGACTCAGGGTGTTTTTCCTTGCCCTTGGCGCCACAGGCTTGCTCATTAGGGATTAAATGTTAGGGACTAGTTTTTTATGTTAGTATGTTATATTTAAATGTACAGTATTTATCATTATTGTAATATGCACTTTATATTTTTACTATAATTGTTTTCCATTAGACACTTCAGTCCATCACTGGGCCTATTGCCTTGTTTTAGTAACTATTGAACTGTCTGTATGTAGTCTTGTGTAGTGTTATTAGGGGCAGTTGGGTTAATTTATCTTAGTGATCTGAATTTTATTCATTATTGTTTTTATGAATGTTCACTAAAGAGATTAGTTCACTGATTCCTTTCCGAAAGTCGCCCCATTAAACATTAGATAATGGCAGTAAGCCTTTTTGAATATTATCAAGTCATTGTTTCCCCTCACACAATATATATTTATTTTAAAAAATTTGTTTGAAGGAGATTTAAGTTTTAGTAAAATTGCTATCCAATCCACAAAGAGAGGTTCTGGTGTATATATTTTCAAGGAGAACATTCAGTCAACACAAGCTGATTTTAAAAGAAGAGTCACCATTTCTCCTTCTTCCTCGTCTCTTTCTCTTCTTGCTTAAAGAGTGAACTAAATGCATCAGCTGAGCCAACGCCAAAGATCCTTAATTGTTCACTAAGAAGCTTCCACTCGCTCAGACTCAAAGTATTGGGAGTGTTTGTTCAATATGTCTAACCAACATCACAGGATGCTCTCATGTCACATGTTTTGTAGGCAGGACTTATGTAAATATGTGAAAGTGGTCGCTCACTAGATGTTGACTTTTGATCTTGAAGGTTGAAAGTTAAAATCTCAGCATGCCAAGATTTCATTGCTAAGCACTTAAACAAGGACCTTAACCCCCACCTGTTCAGTTGTATAAATGAGATAACTGCAAGTCACTTTAGATAAGGGCGTTTGGCAAATTCCAAAAATGTAATGTAAATATGGGTCAGTACATGGAAGTGAACAAGAACTTTCTTTCAGCTTCTCCCGTTAGGGGTCGCCACAGCGGATCATCCGCATGTTTGATTTGGCACATGTTTTTACGCTGGATGCCCTTCCTAACGCAACCCTCCCCATTTATCCGGGCTTGGGACCGGCACTAAGGCTTGTGCAACCCTAATGGCTGGGGTTGGTTCCATGACCAAGTATCGAACCCGGGCCGCAGCGGTGAGAGTGCCGCATCCTAACCACTAGACCACCAGGGGACCAAAGTGAACAAAAACAATTCATCAAAAAATGAAAAACAATGTTCCTCCACATCCACCAAGCTACAAAAAACAACACAGAACTACATGAGTTTACACAAAACTAAATAAGATTGTTTGCAAACAGATTCTTATCACGTGTATTGTTCCAGCTATATGTGGTTGAATTGCCAAAGTCACTTGACTTGGCCTACTTTCATTTCAGTTTCTCTCACCGTTCTTATTACTTTGAATATGCTAACATGTATTCCAAATACAATGCCATTCACTTGTATTGTATAGTGGATAATCTCAATACATCATGCAAACTTTACAAAAACCCCGAATAGGTTTTAAAGCCACTGAAAACAGTAACAAGTTAAAAAAAAAAAAAAAAAAAACAGGAGGCCTGGGGAAAGCAAATCTCTTCTGAGCAATTTTATATTTCTACAGTAAACAACAGAATACAGACAAAGTGTTAGTCCAGATAATCATACACAGAGTTTCAAAACTGGCACTGCAAAGTTTTTCAGTTAGTCACCACAGAACAATATGATGTAATTCTGCGTGACATATTTCACCATTTCTGGCCAAACAAGAACAACATCTGAGAAGCAGGACAGATTATATGGGTGATTTAGTCAAAAAACTTTCAGTTTACACCATCATTTGTCATATATTTTATTTCATTTATATTGTAACACAACACATCAAGCTATTAAACTCAATAAAGCGGCCGATTACAATCTAATTTATGTTTTG
Source organism: Silurus meridionalis (assembly GCF_014805685.1). NCBI lineage: Eukaryota > Metazoa > Chordata > Actinopteri > Siluriformes > Siluridae > Silurus > Silurus meridionalis. The sequence continues at coordinate 12,929,937 of NC_060903.1, forward strand.
TTATGCTGGTGAAACTGACTGCACGAGAGTTTACACACCACAGAAGGAAGCATGAAATGGATTTCTATGACTTTTTATCATAAATCGGTTTAAGGTTTAAAATTTGGTTTTGAGAAAACCAAAACAAAAAGGTGAATGGAAACTCATTTGCATGCTTTTCCATTACTGTCTCACTCCTGCCACCTCCTGGCAGAAAAACACACCTTCATTTACAGCCAGTCAAATTTTCATTATTCAAATTTGCATTGTATTTATTCTTGAGAAATGAACAACAGAACTGTGTTTGAGACCAGACCGACATCTTCTGTTCCACTGGTTACCAGGAAACTAAGTCTTTTGCCTCTGTTAATAGATACAACAAACCTAGTGTTGTAATGCAACGTGAAAGAGTGTGTTTACCTTAATAGCCTGACCATAACACCCCTTTCCTAGCACTTCTCCATGGATGAGATCGGACGGACGGAATATTCTGTGCGTGCGGTTAGTCACGACGCGGAGAGACTCGGAGCGTCCGATATCCTTCCTCAGAGACATAGGGGACGCTGCATTACTGGAGCACGGTGACTTATCGATGCTGTAGCTACGCCTGGAAATAAGAAATTTTGCGGAATTACCATATTGTAATTCACATTCTAATGCAAAGGAAGTAAGAGTGAAGGGTAAAGAGAGCTGAACTGACGTGATCACGCGGGAGCGCAGGTTGTTGATGTCATGATTCGGTGGCTGTGTGATTGGTGGAACCAGGCTGTGTTTCTCAGGCAGTGGGCTCGGTCCGTCCACTTGATCCTCAAACGAGCTGCTGGGGTTATCAGAATCTAGGGGGTCATGCTCGATGGTGAGCTGCAGAAGTCGACTGGTCTCTTGGATAAGCAAATCAATCTGAAGTGAAGTGAAAGCCACAAGGGGGAGAGAAATGTTCAACACCCAGGTTACTTATCTCATAACATACTTTTGTTTACACACACACACACACACACACACACACACACACACACACACACACACACACACACACGAGCAGGTATCAGGAGGATATGATTCCATACACTTGTTTTTTAGTACCTCATCAACTGGAACATTCCTAATTGGGGTCCCGTTGATCTCCAAAATGCGGTCACCAACATGAATGGAGTTCTTCACGTCTGGACTGATGCACTCGGAATCCACCCTAAGCAGACACACAGAGTTACCAAACACCATACACAGACATAATTATTAATGCAGCTAATTAACACAAGTAGAAAAATTACTTTTTTAGTTACTGCAATTAAGCTTTTGTTTGGTTTTTTTTTGTATTTGTTTTTCTCAGTATTAGACTAGTTAAATTATTGATCATAATTCTCTACATACATTGTGCCTTACCCATATAATGCACATTTTTTACACTGTCCAGAGCCTTTATATTTATTTGTTGTACATATATACATTACATGCTGTACATATAGTTACATATTTATCTGCATGACAGTTTGCACAGTTGCTACTATTTGCACTATTGGTAGATGATAAACTGCATTTTGTTGCTGTCTGTCTGTCTGTCTGTCTGTCTGTCTGTCTGTCTCGCAATCTATCTATCATATCCATCACATCATATTTCTGTATACAAGCATGCGCCAGAAACCAAAAAAAAAAAGAACATTTATGTGAACTGCTTATAGATATAAATAGGTTAAAGGTTCTTATTCTAAATAAAAATGTAATAAATTACACATCGATTATACGGTGCTTCCTGCGAATCAATCCATTTTTTATGTATGAGTAGGTATCAATAAAATAAAAAGATCTGTCACCGAATCAGGAGATTATTAAAAACATCCCAAATGCACACACTTACTGAGACACGCGGACCGTGTGGTTGTATTCGGTACTGTAGCTGTTTGGGCTGTTGCTCTGATCGATGGAGAGAGAGAAGCCACGCTTTCCATCTGTGGAGGCTGGAATAGACACCAGCGTGACTGTGTGAGGAATTCGTGGGCATGGAGAGTCAGGCACGGTCGCTGGGGTCACGATGGTCTCATAAAAACAGTGTCCACTGCAAAAAGACACAAAAACAAACAAAAACAAAATCAGTACTTAATCAGTGCCATGGATTTAGTGCAAATTTTAGATGGTTATTTTACAACTAATTTCTAATTCATGACTAATTTATAGTCATAATGCTGTATGATTATTTTATGATGTGTCAGCATAAAAAAAACTGTTTAAAATACTAAAATACACCATATAGTATTAATTTCATTCTTTTTAATGAGAATTTTTTTCTTCACAGCATTTCAGATGCACCTATGACTTTTAATCTTATGTAGCGTATGTATGAAACGATTAAACACTATATTGCAAAAAGTTTGCGGACACCTGGTCATAAGTATGATGTGTGCTTTTTGAGCATTGCATTCCACATTTAATCCAAACTTGTTTTTATAATTACCGCCACTCTTCTGGGAAGGTGTTAAACTTTTTTTTTTAGCGTGCTTGTGGACATTTGTGTTCATCAGGCATAAGAGTGTTCAAGATCAAGATCAGAGCTCTATTGCAGGAGATATTCCACTCCAAACCATGTAAACCATAACTTTATAGAGCTGGCTTTGTGCACAGGGGCATTGCCATGCTGGAACAGGTTTGGATATCCAAGTTCAAGTGAACACAAAATTTTACTATACGGAATCCAAAGAAATCCTATACAATTGTGTGCCTCCAGCTTTTTGTTAACAGTTTAGAGAGAAGAACCACATATGGCAGAAAAGGACAGGTGTCCCAATGCTTTTGTCTGTAAAGTATATATATATATATATATATATATATATATATATATATATATATAGATGGATGGATAGAATAAAATGTTTTTAAGTTTATTAATATCTACTGTACTTTTTATATTAAAGTGTAGAATTCTTCCAATGCATAATTCTTTCGTAAGGCGTCTTTGAACTTGAAAAATGTCTGGAAATAAATCTAAATTCATATAGTCTAAAAGCAGCTAAAGTAAAACCTTTGTAAAAAAAAAAAAAAAAAATTCACAGTCTGAAAGTTTTGAAAACTTGGCAATACACGGCAAACCTTGGAAATACATTGCATACAATACAATGCTAAATACTAAATCTTTAATATGACACATTATTCAGGAAAAGGCTTTTTGATTCTACTTCCTGCACTTTCCATTGTAGCACATTCTCGACCCTAGATCTCCTGATTCCAACTGAAAGAAAACCAACCAAACAAACAAGCTTGTCTCCTACAATGCAGGCATTCATTTCTGAAAGAGTCTAAAACCAGGTAATGCTGCGAAGTCACAAAACTAATCTCTTTAATCACATAACACATCCTGAACTTGTCTGAACAAGTTAGGTGACTCTTCTTGCTGCTGCATTCCAAATCAAAGATCATTTATATGACACCAGAAGAGTCTAAATGGTTGAATAGTTTTCAAAGATAGAGATCAGGCTGAAGGTTTCAGCACAACTCACCAGTAGAGCTTGGACCTCTCCACCAGAGCGTAGTTGTCTCCATCGCCAATGAAGGTGCGACAGTTCAGGCAGGTGAAACACTCAGGGTGATACTTCTGCTCGCCTGCAACCTAAAAAAGCAGTTAACAGTTCATTAAAAGTTATTTGAGTGAAGAATAAAGACCTGAAACTGTAAAGAGTATGTTATAAGAAAATAAGCAACATTTATTAAAGCTTTCCTAGAACATGTCCTGATATGTTTTATACCTCACAAAGCACAGCAGTTTGCCAAAGGTAACACGGACAAATCATACTTTTGGTCCAATTACAAGTTTTCTTATTGTCTGTGAAAAGAAATACGGTTCTATTATTGCTTGCTATTGCTGGGTTTTTCTAAGCCTCAGCTTGAAGCCTCTTAATGCCTAAAAACCTAAGCAGCAGTTTTATCGCTCACACTTACAAAGCACCAAAACTGGAGATGGCTCCCTTAAAAGTCTTCACACAGAAGCTTCTAAACGTTAATTACAATGAATAAATGGATTAATCAACCTAGAGAAAAATTTCCCTATTACAACATATAAAAAATAATGTTATGAAACAATACATATAGATTGTGTGTGTGTAAGTTAAATATATAGTTATAAAAGTAAGAATATTTATAATTCTATGTGATGTAGTGCAGTATGGTGTAAACACTACACATAGGCAGCAAACTTGAGTGGAAATAAAATGTCACTACACACATAAATGTACACAGCATAAACCTTGACACAGTTACTGTACAACAGTTATTTCCAGCCCACTAATGTAATTGGTCGATGGGTGTTTCATGGGTGCCATTAAAACCACACTCCACTGCCTTTTTTCAAAATGATTACTCTAGTACTGCTAGAGTCACTAGAGATTTATTACTCACCAATGGTACTTAACGTTAACCTTTTTACCTTTAATTATTAAAATTTATCTGTAAAAATAGAAAAGAGAAGCTAACTTCACTGAAAGCACCAACAAGGGGGAATCAAATCAACATGAGCTGCACAGAGCCCTGACCTCAACTAGACTGAACACCTCTGGGATGAATTGGAATGCTGAGTGCAGCCCCAGTCCTCCTCACACAACATTACTTATCCAATCTCACTAATGTTGTCGTGGCCGATGAGCTATAAAGTGAGTGGGGCTTCAATGGATCTCTTTTTCGAGCGAAACAAAATGAACAGAACGTTTGGCCATATTGTGTCTGGGAAAATCACATACTCAATATGAAGTGCTTGTTTACAAGAACTGTTGCATAAAACCAATACTGATTTATAATACTTGCTATAATAAGTATTATGATTACAATGATGCTATGAAGATAGTTAAAAAAAAAACAAAAAAACAAAAAAAAGCAATTGCCATTACAGTAAATGGTAGCACTTAGTAACCATGAAGATCACCTTGGTCTGTAGGACTACAACTGTCATAAACAGTTTTGCAATCAAGAGTCTTGCACTCGGCAAACAGCTGAAAACTCCAACAACGATGGAACTATAATGAATAGATAAATAGAGGATGAGTTTCCTTCTGAGCCTGGTTCATCTCAAGGTTTCTCCATTTCGTCTAAGGGGGTGTTTCCTCTGCACCATTGCTTCTGAATCACTTATTAGGGATCAACTTATAGAGATGAATTTATTCATTTAAAATGTATATACCATCTATTTCTTTCTGTCGTGCTGCTTTGTGACGTTGTCCACGACTAAAGGTGCTATAGAAATACAATTGTAATTGCTGTGTCGTCATTAACATCATCAAGCTGCAGAAAAGCAAGAACTAAATTTAAAAACAGATCCAAACCCACAGACACAGCTCCTAAAATTCAACAGTCAGCAAAAACAAATTTAACTTCAAACAGAAAAATCGATATCCATTGATCGCGATACTACTCATTCTAGTAGAAGAGAATATCACAGGCATACAAATCCACTCTAGTCTCTCTGTGTATGCACACTTCCTGACATCCAGCCAATAATCCACTCACAGACCCAACAACTTTTTCTTGCATGACCCCTCACAAAAAAACGATGGATATTTGACTGTAAAAATTACCATTTATCCAAGAACACAGCGCAATCCCTCGCAACATTCGGTCTCTACACTAAACTTCTACAGATGCAAAGTCGATACTCTATGCCAAGTAATGTAGAATGATGACCATACTGTAAAGCATTGTATAATCCCATAAACATCCACCTGATACAAAGGCGTCCACTAAGCCTGAAAAAAAAAAATGGCTAGTTTTGGAGCAGCCAGTATGAGTCAGCAGATTCTGCTGAAAGCATTTTAGGATAATGACTTCACTCTCAGAATGTGATCATCAGTCCTGCTGGCTTTCAAAACAAGAATTCACAAACACAAGGTCATTAAATTAATTGTGTTTTGGAAGGAGGGATGTAAACAATAAGGACACAGCTCGGGTACATCCATTTGCTTTATTTTATAGCAAGTCTGAGAGGTTTTTTTATTCACTGTGGCAAAGAAATCCCGATTCTCACAGAACAAACTTTCACTTATTTTGTTAACCTTGTTGGCAAAAATGCATAGATGTCTGATCGCTTTTAACAACCTTTTGCTTTTACCTTGTGAAATAAAATGCCAATCAGTTTGCAATTATCAAATTGTTATTAAGCTGCCAAAGATTTCAGCACAATTTAATACATTGGCTTTATATTTAAGAGAAACTATTTCTATGAAATATTTCAAACCAAATTTCCAAGAAGTCAGTGGAGAAATGCAAATAGTAGTTTTAACAATATATGCAGGGATCATGTGACAGAACTCATAGTAAGTATCGTATTAGCGAGGAATGCAACCTGCTGTGAATTGAGCACTGAGCTCTATTGTGTGTTCACCTCTACACATTTTTTGCAAGGTACAGCACCTTTGTGTGCATGTATTTAGCATTTTGTATTTTAATGACAATGCTCAGACATTCTTACATAAAAAATAATATTTTTAAACACCTCTTAAAAAGCTATTTTCTTTACCTTGAACATTCAACAAGGCATGTAGAACAAACCAGAAACGAACATATACAAAGCTAAAAAAAATGGTGCCCTGGATTGCTAAATACCTTTTGTAGGTTACAAGTACTTGGGGGAAAAAAACATGCATTCAGTTTAAAAAAGATTATGTCATCAATGCATTGCTAGTCAGTAAAGTAACCAGTAAACACTTCTAGCATAGTTTACACTCTCAAAATCTACCCAAAAGTCAAGTTATTTCAAGTGAAGCCACAGCAAACGTGTGAACCACAGCAAAAAAACATGAGGGGAAACGGCCATGACGTTAACCTCCTCCACCTCTTTCTACATGGATGGTACCATTTCTTGAGAACCATTTGTCAGGCCCCATATATGCCTAAAAAACAACTGGCTGACCACAAACAAACCAGCTGACAAGCATTTGTGTACACTACACTCTGACCACTGCTGCATCAAAGCAGTTGTCAAAAAAACAGCATCTCACATTGCCTGAGATTGCTTCACACCACAAACAACTGTTCTAGACATGTAGAAGGGACAGCCAGGCAGTCCAAACATACTTGCTCCAATCTCATAAAGGTCACAGGAAGAAGACAGAGACCATAAGGTCCATTAGCCGTATTGGTCCATTAGTCTACATCTGTGTCTCTTTTCTGTTTCAGAGATTCGATCTTAGCCGGAAACTGTTCAGGGCACACACTCTTGTAATCCTATAAGATATTTGTATTGACTTCTGTATTACTATGGCCTGATGATACTAAGCCTATACTAAAAAATGCCTACCCCATGGTTCATGGTGACCGGATAAAATTTAAAGAACATAGCTAACTGTTCCAATAGCTAACTGTTGCATCACATTTCATGAAATGTATAGGTTAATGATAATGAGAAATCCCTTTTCCATTCCAACCCTCTTTTACAGGAAATTTTCAAAAACATTTTCCTCTCATGTGAGTGTTTATCATGTCCAAATACTCCGAGGGTCAAGTTCCTCTTTTTTAATTCCTTACACTTATGACCCATAAAAACTGGTATGCCGTGAGGGCTATGAAAAGTCAAACACAAACTATGTGCTGCCATGCAGTGTCAAGTGAAGAGGTGGGGAGTATTTGAGGGAAACTTTTGACCCAAAGGATGAATCAGATACACCTTGTAAAAGACCATCTGAAGGTCAAGATGGTGTGTGAGGTTTGCCATAATCCCATTTACATCATTCTTGCAAACCAAGAGGTTGTATGGTAATCCTGTTAAACCCTAAAGAAAAAATAGAATGGATTCAGGTTTGGCACTTTAACTTATCACTCTTATCTGCCTGGGTTGCTGCTTTTAAACATGACATCACCTACAGGTTGTGTAGGAACTTTCCTCCAATACTAAAATCTTTCACGATCGCGACCTTCAACCAGACATAAGGGTGTCTGTTCATACTGAAATACAAGGGATGACTCACAATCTGTTATCTATTCATTTATGTAGAACCTTTACATACATAACTGAATTAGCCTGAATATTTAAATACTCGCTTGCACATGTATTTCCCCTGCAAAAGTAGTATTAGAACATAGCTAATTGTTCTTATAGCTAACCGTTGCATCACCTTCCATAAAATATATAGGTTAATGATGATTAATTATTTTTTCTTTCACTTAATGACTGTAAATTGAATTGTTTATTGAATATTTAATCGATATTCTAAATTCTAATTTCAATAGTGAGTCCAGAATTTATTTTCCATTATTTTCTCATAAAGGAAAGTAACCCACTGTTATATAAGGATGATGCAGAATTCTGAATGCAGCAGAGTTACTGTTCCTACATCTACCTCACAACATGCCCTAAAAAAATATTTTATAAGTAAGCAGTTGTGTGTGTATAGATAGATAGATAGATAGATAAAAGAATGACACGTCTACTTTAACCATTTTTATCAATGTTTCCCTAAAACCAGTTAGATCTGTTTAACAGCTATAAACAGTAGTTCCCTATTCAAGCTTCTCTCTATTTTTTCCTCCCGAAGGTAAGAAGTCAAAAAAGCAACCTGAAATGTTACAGCATACTGTAACTGCAACCTTCCTTCAAACACCAAAGATGAATCTTCTAAATATTTTTTTTCATCAGATAGTTGTTTCTAAAGAAGTGATTATGTAGTAGAATTAGCATATGAATGCCAACTGATTATCAGAGCTGCTGTTTGAGAACATTAATCAACACCATCTGACCAATCAGGATCAAAGATTTAACAGTGTTGTGGTATAAACAGCAGTGTTTACATGATCATCTTGGAAGAGTCTAAATTTGTGGATTGAGTTTGGCTGAAAAATCAAGTGCATTTATGAGCCTCCAAAGCCACTTATAGGTGAGAAAGAAACCCACCCAAGCATCTATAGCTGAAGGATATTTTCAAGCTTTTTTGGCAAGTCTGGAATTTGAACTCTCAACATCGTGGTCTCTAGAATAAACCCACAACGGTTGAGCGCACGCTTCCCAACAATTTTTTCATTTTGGCCGTTCCCCAGTAGAAGGTCTCAAAGGGGTTGCTCCTACAGGTTAGTTAAACCGCCCATAGTATCATAAAACTTGTAGATGTAGAGTGTTAAATGTTTTGGGTCACAGAACCTCCCTGAGTGCCTCAATCATTCATCTTAGCCTAATCAGGCCCACATGTGATGCACATTTCTCGGTCATTTGTCTTTATAAACAAAGTGGATGGAGATTCCACAGAAGTAGAAGATTTTCCAGATAAAGTTTCAAACTAAGGGTGATGAAGCATTGCCATGTGTATATGTTAGTGTGTGTGTGTGTGTGTGAGACTCACTGAATATCACTAGCAGCTGCAAACACTACACTGACATCAGTCCTGTAAGCTCAGACATACACATCTTTATAATGGATGATGCAGAAAGTCTTTTGGACCCATGTGACTGTCTAGGCACTGTGCTGAATTACTAACATCACTAATATAATATTTAAGCTGCAAACAATAGAAATACTGCAAATGCTTCCAGCATTGCTCTGATATAAATAACTAAATAACTCTCAATCTCTGCCATGTAAATGCATAATGGATGACTTGATGCTGAGTGCAGCAGTGCAACACAGGCCAAGACTGCAACTGGCGCATGAAAAATTTGGCCAGACAAGTACAAAATCAGGTCAAGATCCACAGATCTAAATAGGCTATTTATAGAAACTGCAGTCCCACCTAAAACTATGGCTTGCTTTCATAATCATAAAACATTCTTAACTTCCATTAGCCTGTCAATTTTGAAAGCAAGGACTGTCGCATCTCATGAATATTCAAAACCATTCCCTAAACACAGCATCCCGATAAACGTCCCTATGGATGTGTGATCTGTTTTTTATTTGCCCGAGTTGCCATGTGTGTCGCATGAATAGTTTATGTCATGCGAGGAGAACTCTCGAGAGGTTTGTGCTGACAGACACCCGAAGCAGAAAAATAAACGCCATCTTACCTTCTTATCCCTTTTCCACAATTTTAGACAGCAAAATCCCCATAAAAACAAGTCGCCCACCATGACAGCGTTTAGGCTGAGCTCATTTTAGTGAGATGCAGCCGTGTCGAAAAAACAAAACAGAGCCGGTGACCGAGAGAGGAGAAGCAATTCTCTGGGAAGATCTCTCCACGCCCCCAGCGCTGAGTTCATCTCTGAAAGCATGTCACATTGCTCTCGTTCTGCTTTCTCTCTCACACACCGCCCCCCCCCCACTTGCTTTCCACCCGACCTCTCTTTCTCTATCTTTCTGTGACCTCATCACTTCCTGCCGAGCCCACCCATGTGCTTCTGCGCAGTGTCTTATTGCCTCCTTCCCCCATCCGAATACCCTTTATCGCTCACACACTGTCACAGAGAGTTGGCTGGCTGGAAATCAAACTTGCAATCAACCACAACACAATGCTCTATAACACTATACGTAAAAGGTTCTGTTTTTAACAGTGTTTACAACAATAAGTGCAAAATATATAATCTAGGAAATTCTTAAATTAAAAATCCACGCTGACATATTTGCAGTCTTTATCACATTGACCTAAAAACATATTTGTTTGTCAATTGCACAGTAAGGGGAATGAATGAGGGGAAGCACGTTTCTTATTTCACAATGCATTACAAACCAGTATGGTGTGTGCGCTTGTGTGTGGAAAGGAGGTGGGGGTGTCAGGGGGATAATGTTAATCAATGGTTTCCGGCTAGCCAGCCTGGTCCGGTGTTTACCAGAGGTCAGTTTGCAGTCACTGCTTACATTCATTTCAGCAGTTTTGAAATAAAATGTTTAGACAACATTTTATTAAAATACTCATGAACAAACTTCTTTCAACATAGAAAAGAGCAGATGTAAATTAGCAGATTGGCACATTCTGCTGACGAGCTCTTTACATATTGATTATTGTTCAATCATTCCATGTCTTAGTAGACAACTGGCCAGATGCATGGAGGGTTTGAAAGTGGTCCATCTGGCATCTACAACATATGTGTGTTTCAGCCTTGAAATCCTACATGGTGAAATTTGACTTTTACAATATAAAGTTATATGAAAATAATAAAATACTAGTTTATTACACTATAGCGCTAATGTTAACAATCAAACACCTTTATTATCTGTTGACCTGCAAAGATATACATGTCTTATTTCTTTTCTTTTCTTTTTTTTTTTTTTAACTATGGTGTTTGTTAGACTGGGTCCTTACCAAACATTGGAAAATTAGCATGTGACCAAAAAACATCATGTACCCAGCCGTCATGACAATGACTGTGTATTATTATTTGTTGTATGATTGGACTTATACAGTCATGACAATTTAGAGAAGGTGTATGATATCTTGCATGACATGTTCATGATGAGGAAGGTGATTGCAAGTTCTCATGAACCAGAGGTGGCAAAATACACACATCCTTTACTTAAGTAGAAGTACAGATACTCATGTTTTAAAAGGCGGTAGTAAAAGTTGAAGTACTGACTATACTTTTTTACTCAAGTTAAAGAATAGAAGTCTGACATGTACTTAAGTGAAAAGTAGACATTACTACTACCTGTTTTAGTGTTACACTGGTAACTGGACCTAGTCATTAATATTATGGCTGTCATTTGATTTAAATATTTAATCGTGATTAATCGACTGATTTTCACTGGTTAACTCACGATTAATCACAGCTTAATTAAACATTTGTATTTGTTCTAAATGTATCTGGCAAATAATACTTTTCAAGTTTGTAATATAAACATGGCCATTGACAAATATTGATGCTTTATGCAAATGTATGCTTATTATTAGTGAAACCATACTTAACAAAGTGCATGAAGACAACATATTCTTGTAAATGTTCGAAAGTAATAATGGTGTGTATCAGGACACCAAATGTAACCTTTCTTATGTTTCCACACGTATCGTTAATGAGGTGATACCGAAGAAACTCTAAATTTCATACAGATTACATAATCAGAAAATATTTGTTTTCAATGTAAATCTGAAATTAGACATTTCAAGCTTCTATTAATATATTTATTATGTCTGTAAGGCAAATATTCACTGAGATTGAGGTTGTTTTATTTATGTGTCTGTGAAGAGAGATGCCAGCGATGACAGAGAGCACCCCCTGTCTGTTTTCTTTATTTTACAAAACATTTGTCGACCCTGAGTGTAATTGCTGGATGTGTGCATCATGGCGGATTTTGGTGCTTGATTTGAGACTTGGCGCATCAGTAAAACAAATGTTGACTAATTAAAAATAATTGTTTTATTTATTTATTTTTTTTTATATCTAAGTAAAGAAAGAACATCATAAATAAATGTGTGTTGCATTGAAGGTTTTTATTTTACCGCTTATGTATGTATGTATGTATGTATGTATGTATTTATTTATTTATTTATTTATTTATTTATATTTTAAATAAAAATGGTCAGACAGAAATGTGCGCTGCATTAATTGCGCGTTAATAAAATCTGTGATACTAATACAAAACTAATTAAATATGTTGTCATTCAATTAATGTATCCAGGCTGAACATCCACCATATAAAACACAAGCAAAGAAAAGATAATGATGATCAGGTGATCAGGAATGTCTCTGTTCTCAGTCATGTTTACATCGCTGACTCCCTCTATCTCATCCACATTAACCCCATACTTATTGTTGCCTTCTGCCTTGCTCGTTGATTGTTTCCTAAACTAGAGTATGTCTGTGGTGTGTAAGAGCCAGGACATTATACACTAGTTGATTAAAAAAAGCCACGCATGAAAAAGGTTGATGGGCTGTACACAGCGTGCAATGAGAAGAAAAAATATTGACATTTCACCAAATAGATTACAACTAAAGTAACAAACCTGGGTTAAAAATGTAAGAAGTTGAAAGTACAAATATTTTGGGTAAAAAATTTGATAAGTGAAAGTAAAAACTTATCGAAAAATAACTAGTAAAGTACTGATACCAGAAAAATCTACTTAAGTACAGTAACAGTAAGTATTTCCCCTCAATTACGTCCTACCTCTGCCATGAACTCACAACTAACAGTAATAACCAGGGTTGGGTGAATTTCACCATATCTGTATATGAGTAAATGTAAAATTCCTTAAATATAATTATTACAGAAAAAGTCAAAGTTCATAATTTTGAAATGACTAAAGAATAAAACATTTTTTTCACTATATTAGAAATATACATAATTATTTATATTACTATATAATTTATATTAATAGTTTGTTTAGCTCTAATGCATTAAAATGCAATAAACATTTTCCAAAATAAAAAAACTCTGACAGATAAAGTGCAGATACTTAAAAATAGTACTTTATCACAGTAAGGAAGTAAAAATACTTCCTTACTTTCGACCACCGAGTACAACTAGCTGGCTCTCGGACAAATGTAAAAGTACATGTTGTAGGAACAACATGAGGAGGAGCTTCTTCCCGCAGGCCATTTGGCGTTTAACCCAGGAAACACCCAGGATCTAAAACTGGTCCACTCTCTCTCCATCGTCACACTTTATCTGCACATTTATTTTTTCTTTTCGCACTACGACACTTTGATCACCTTAATCTCTGGACTGTCACTTTAACTCTGGACTTGCACAGCAAAGTGCACTTTAAACCACACCATACCGCACACTGTCACTTTAAGGACAATCATATCAACCACCATAAATTTTTACTGTTGTAAATGTTTACGGTCATAAGCATCCTGTATATACACTTTTTTCTCATATATATCTCTTTTCTCTCCCTATTTACTCATGCCGGACCGTCGACCGTAAAGCATGTCACTGCATGTCGTACTCTGTATGTATGTGTATGTGACAAATAAAATTTGATTTGATTTAAAATACTGTCTAACTGGCAGAGCAACTAGCGAAAAATACAAAATGTTATGATTTCATGCCTACAGTAGACTTTTGCTAGTGACTCTACCGAACAATAAATGTAAACTAAAATCATCATTCATCATGAATGTAGAACATGGCAAGAACGTTTTTTATTTTTATTTTATTGTATTGTAATTCTACTTTTATACAGTACATTTATATTTTTAATCTATTAGTACTTTAATTCTAGATAAAATCTTAACTATTGTTTTTTTTTTAATTCCCTTTTATTTCACTGCATGTTCTACTGTTAATGGTTATGTATGTGATATAAAATTTGAATTGTAAAAGTGTATGAAATCAATCCATGGATTCTATAAAGATAATACAGTACACTACAAGAAAATGACTTCATTTTGTGGCAAATATTTTGCAATCACAGGACATATAACCAATAATCGGCTGTACTTTGGTCTCATGTACACCAGCTTTCCTTCTTTTTGAAGCTTGATATTAATGCAAGGCATTTCCCCAGTAAATTGCAGTGTATGGTACATGAGTAAATGTACTTTGTTACTGTACTTAATAATTTTTTACTATGTTCTAGTTTTACTGAGCATCAAAGAAATAAGCAACTTTTACCATTATTTGATTTGATTTGTATTTGATTTGTATTTTAGGAAATAAAACACAAACAACTGTTTTGGCTTTTCACTATCATGTGTCTTGGTGTTGCATCTTATAAAGAAGTCAAATTGGAATCTGTGACTTCTTACTTGTAACGGAGTGTGAGTAAGAGTATATACCTCGGAAAATTCATTTAAATTTGAATGAATCTTAATCCTAAACTATTATGATATATTATGCTATATTTTAGTACTGGAATATAATTCATGTTTGGCCATGGCAATAGAAAAACTGAGCAATATAGCCACCAGTTTCAGTTTTAAAACTTTGATACTGTTCCAGACCACATGAGCAGAAGGAAACATATGTCATAGCATATACAGTGTTTATCTATTTCTGTTAAAACCACAGAATATTTGTCATACTAGAAACTCTAACAAGCTACTAACGAATGCCATCATTTCCCGGTCTTCACATTAAAAGCTGAAAGCCCACATGTAACCACACACCTTAGACTGACATGGGAAAACGCAAAAGTCTGATAATATTGCACCAGTTGAACAGCTAACTTTGTTTTCCTAGGCTCGATTCGGATATAACGTACATCTAGGCAACGCTGAGACACAAACAGTCCCTTTGTGTGAGTGTTGCCTCATGCCAGTGGGAGTCATGTTTGTTACAAAGGTACTTTCCATGCACTCGTCTCGGGAGAGACATGTGCATGTCACGCCATTTCATAATATTACTGTATGAGTGTTAAACTTGAGATGGGAGTGAGCAATTACAGTGTCATGAGCGCTTGCCAATAAGAAAAAAAAGTATATATACTTTCATTTATTATTATACATTCAATAAGCCCATGTTATCATTCTGAAACAGACCACTCCTATCAGGATCAAGATGTTTCACAAAACGATAAAGGTGATCAGTTAGACGAACTCTGACCCCAACTCTTAAATGTGCATTTGTTTTTATAATAAGAGGCATATGCACTGCAACACCTGCCCAATATTGTGTTGGGCCCCTTTTCAATTCAATTCATTTTTATTTGTATAGCGCTTTTAACAATGAACATTGTCTCAAAGCAGCTTTACACAGATAATGTGGTGATTAAAAGTGAATATGTTCTTAATAAGTAAGTTTGTCCCTGATGAACGAGCCGGTGTCGGCTGTGGCAGGGAAAAACTCCCCGAGATGGCATAAGGAAGAAACCTTGAGAGGAACCAGACTCAAGAGGGAACCCATCCTCCTCTGAGTTGCACCGAATGTCCATTTATAGTAGATATACGATGTTGCGGGGTACAGTGATGGTGATCAGAAGCGAACTGTAGTCCTAAGTCAATGTAGCAGTCTGTTGACATTAACTACAGTCCAATCCATCCTCAAAGCGCCCGTTCTTACTCCGGAATTTCATGGAACCACCCAAGGCTTTTGCTGCCAAAACAGCAGATGCATTAACAGCATTAACTTTTTCAGCAATTTGAGCTACAGTAGCTCATCTGCTGGATCGGACCACACGGGCCAGCATTCGCTCCCCACATGCATCAATAAGCCTTTGCCGCCCATGACCCTGTTGCTGGGTCACCACTGTTCCTGCTCTGGACCACTTTTGATAGATTCTGTCCACTGCAGACCAGAACACCCCACAAGAGCTGCAGTTTTGAAGATGCTCTGACCCAGTCGTCTAGCCATCACATTTAGCCCTTGTCAAACTCTTTGAAACCCTTACACATGCCCATTTTTTCCTGCTTCTAACACATCAACTTTCAAGAGAAAATGTTGACTTTTTGCTTAATGTATCCCACACACTAACAGAAGCCATGATGAAGAGATAATCAGTGTTATTTACTCACCGGTCATAATGTTATAATGTCATAATTTTATGCCTAGATGGTGTATATATTCTCTCTACAGTATGTGGTTGTCTTGCTAAGAATTTTAACCCACTGTCAATTTTAAAACTTGAAAAATCAAATTATAACAGTCTTTTATTGTGCCTCATTAATGGATCCAAATTCACTTGTCCTTGTCACAAACAACAAGGTCAATCGTTGCTGGTTAATTTTTTTAATTGATGTCATATGTATAATTCTTACTAATTGTAATACCCATAGTCATTTACCCATAGACATTTGCATACCACATCAACATCACTCAATGATGAGAAATTTGGTATATTTGGTTTCAGAAATTCAGCATTAGTTCATTATTACAGAGATCTCTGGATGTCCTTCTGTAAAATCAAGAGGCAATACAGAGAGAGTGCCAAGTGTGATCTCTCTGTAGTCTTGGCTCAGGTTGCACAGCATATAAATTACTAACTGTGAACGACAGAAGATGAAGAGCGCAGTGGATTCAGATATGAATACGAATTATTAAAACAGGTAGTTCATGTTGTAAATGTGTATGACTGAAGAATGTTTATAACCATTGTAACATCCAAGATATACATATCGATGATTACTTCACATAAGGAAATGGTTTACACATAAGCCATTGTTCTGTCCATATTGCATGGTATTTTAAGTGTAAAAGAGATAACTTTCTCAACCATTCCAAATTAAAGCAAGCATTTCATTTATCACCATAATCCATTTCCAGTACATGCAGCTGTACCAAAACATGGCTCACTGATTATAAGAATCAGAATACATACTTTGACATTCATTTATAATATTTGTAATTCATCAGGAAATAAGAAGGTGAATAATTATCTGGACTGTACTGTCGGCCACTATTGAGATTCTTACTGGTCATTGTCTATTACATGCTTTTTCGGAGCCACAGTGTTCACCATAATGTGCATGCTTCAGATGAAAAGAAGCTCAGCAAGTAAACAAGGTAACAGCACGCCCTGGCCATCTTTAATTAACGTAGTATTGAAAGTGGGAGTTTAATTATGGTAATTGCACTCTACAGCACAGGCAGTGTGTCTATAAATCAGGGTGTGGACTGGGATTAAAGTGACCAAATTCCAAAGGAGGTACAGCAAAATAGTTTTGGTCTTCTGTCTTTTCACGAGGAATACTCATGAATCATGTATTTTCCTAAAAAAAAAATGATGTCATGATAGCACAAGGTTATTTGTTCCATTCACCCAAGTTCTTAGACCTCTAATAATATGCAGTAATTCCATAATGTAATAGATCAGACACCACAATGCTTGGACAACATTCTGGCACTTAAAATGAGTGGCATGATTTTGCAGGTATTGATTGTTCCACAGAATTGTTTACAAATCATGCACTGGTGAGGAAAGTCATTCCAGAATTGTTAATGCATCATTTGAGTAACATAACACAACAGTGACAACAGTCAATGTTACATTATACATAAGAGCTATAAAGTATAGCTATAGAGTTATTCTATTGCATCACAAGCGCAAATGAGGCTCAATTATATTATTTTTCTTCTATAATAGTAGAAATTCTATTATATTCATTCTTTTATTAATGATTTGTTGAAGCTCAGCCTTTACAGATTTTACATCAATTATTATTCAGCAAGGCCTGCTAAAAGAAAGTCTGTTCTATTATATAAATATTGTATGTTATTCATTTGTACATCGTGTGAAAGGGATAAAAGACGAAATGAAAATAAACTTCCCTCTGCTCCTGCTCTGCTCTACAGTTTCCTGATTTGCTGACAAGTTGCAAAATGCAAGAATATAACCTTATATGGCATACATTACCATGTATCCATAATATGATGAATGTCAGATAATGAAACACAAATGCTGAATAAAACAGCTAACAAACCATGACTTAAGACAAGAGAGCCCCATCTCACAACCAACACAAAAGTTCTCATCATGATCATTATCTTTTCTCTCCTTGAATTATACATACAGCCTCTTTCAACATCCCGAGCTGGAAAACAGTGGATTACTGTTTAATTCATGGGACCCCAGGACACGTGTGACAGAGCGCTCATAATTGCATCAGTGCTGTTCTGTTGTTCGGTGTAATAGGAAAGGCTGTGTGAAATCTAATACTAGTCTGAGATGGAAAAAACAGTTGAGTGTTGATAGATGGTAAGACTATGAGTGGGTTCAAAGTGTTGTCTGGTTTGTTTCTGTACTAGTTACCAGAAGGATGTGAGTTTAAATCTTAGAACTGTCATTATTGAGCCTGTGAGGAGAAGAAAAATCCCTAAACTTCCAGTAGCTAAGTTGGTAATACTGTAAAACACTCATTAATTACACATATTGGGGAGGGACTCCATTTGCTCTAGAAACAATGTTGTTAAAAATACCTCAAAATATAAAAACATTCCTTTAAAATTTCTGGTTCATGTTGACATGAATGCATTACAAAATTCCTACAGATTTTTCAGGTGTACTTTCATGCTGCGAATCTCCTTTTCTATCACATCCCAAATTCAGACGTTGTGGATGTAAAAGCCCCTGTAGAACACTTATTTTAACATAAATGTTCATGCAGCCTGTTTTAGAGTATGTTTGCAACATGGTGCATTGTCTTGCTTAAAGTTGTCACCAAAAAATGGGTAAACTGTGTCTAGGAGGAGATGCACATGGTCAGCAACAACACCTAAATAGTCAATGGCATTCAAGTGATGAATGTATTCCAAGAAGACTTTCACAACACCATTACACCATCTCCACCAACCTAGAGGATTGCTCCATAGATTTATGCTGTTGGCACTAAAATCTGTGTGCCACAGCAGAAATCGAGATTCATCAGGCTAGACTGTGTTTTTCTAGTCTTCAACTGTCCAAATTGGGCAAAGCCTGTGCCCACAGCAACCTCAGTTTTAACTAAAATAAAGCTGACATGATCTTTTGCGGTTGTGATTATCCATATTAATACTTTACTTTAATATGTGTTGTGCATTCTGAACTGCTTTTCTGCTCACCACAATTTTATAGAGTGGTTATGTGAGTTACTGTAGACAGCTAAAACCAGCCTGGCCATTCACCGCTGACCTTTCTCATCAACAAGGCAATTTCATTTGCAGTATTGTTGCTGACTTGGAGCTTTTCCATTTATTGGCATCCCAGAAGATTAGCAGTAGAAATACTCAAACCAAAGTGCCAGGCACCAATTATGAATCCACTGTCTAAACCAAAGAAATCACATTTTTTCACCCATTTGAATGGCCCATGTTTGGCTGATTAGATATTTGCATAATGTGCTGGTGTTCCTAATAAAGTGAGCATTAATTGAATTTCAGGACACTTAATGTTTTGTGATTCACATCACATTATTAAGCACAGAGATATATATATATTTTAAAGACACATGTTCATTTTTCTTTTCAGATGCACATTGAGCAACAGTAAGAAAAGTGCAGAAGTCTGTTGTGATTATTAGTTAATAAAAAGAGACACAGTCCCACATACTAAGTTTCTACTTGATCATAACTCACATAAGCATTTTATAAAGACTAGTTTTCAAGTGTTTCATGAATAATAATTTATTCATTACCATAATGAGCCCGGTGGTAATGGGCTCGGAGCAGCCATGACACAGCTCGCCAAACTTAGCCCAGTAATCCTTCCTGCAGAAGAGACGTCCATCTTTTTCATAGTACCAGCGCGACAGAGAGGCACTGCATTCACAGCATCTGGAGGATAGATAACAACAACGACAGGCATGTTGTTATGACTGCAATGCTTTAGTCTGGACAAAACAGAACATTCAAAAATGAAGGTGAGGTCAAAAAGATAAATATGTCGAGGTTATCTAATAGTAAACAGTCACTTTCTGACAGACTGCTGACTAACTGCTGCTAGGTAAGACAAAGCAATTTATAAGCATTTAAATTATTAATTAATTAATTATATATATATATATATATATATATATATATATATATATATATATATATATATATATATATATATATATATATATGACTTTGCAGTACAAAGCTGTAGATGAGAGAAATTACATAATAATCTCATTATATGGGTTCCCTTTAAACTCTGGTTTCTCTCAAGGTTTCTTCATCTCTTTTTCAGGAGTTTTTTCTCGTAACAATCTCCTCTCATTGTGAATAAATCTACATCAGTTTCCAAGACAGCTGCAAAGCTGCTCAACAAATATGTTCTTTTGTCAAACCTTAAAAGACTAATACTTGCAATTACACAGAAAAAATAGTCAATAGGAAATATTGAGTGATTAATAGATAAAATTTGTCTTTAGATGCATGACAGGGTAACAAAAAAATACAAATACAACAAATGTAAATTGTACCCATGTGTGGGTATTTGCTTTGTGTTTGACAACTGACTAAGAAGAACATGACAGAGATGGGGATAAACAGACTTTAGCATCTCTTCCTGACCTCTGTCTCACTTGACTGTGCCCCCACACTCATTTTCCATTACAGACTAAAAAGTTCGATCAAACCAGGTCCCAAGAGGACAAGATACATCAGTTCCCTTTCAGGAACTCAAGCTGCATCGTTCACGCTCTGAAATAATGTGTGTAATCAGTCAAAAATTGGACCTGGCCGTCACCGGTGGGGTGACGTCACAAACAGGAGTATAAAATGCATATGAGTAAGGGCAGCGGCAGCTTCTGTTTATTGACGAAGCGCTTTGTGTGTTTGTGTTTTCTGTCAGATTGTTTGTCAAAAAAGAAAAGAAAAGAAACGAAAAAAGAAAATAAATGAAAGCAAGCTTTCCCCTGCCCGCATTGTGGCCATCCTTACAGCTGTCAGGAAGGTCAGAGAAGGACAGCCTCTCACTTTCAAGCAGTTCCAGAAACTGCTAGGGCTTATGGCAGCTGCGTCTACTGTGATTCCACTTGGCGTGCTATACATGAGACCCATTCAGTGGTGGCTCAGGACCCGTGGGTTCTCACAAAGGGGCAACCTCCTCCGCACCATCAAGGTCACACGGCGATGCCTACGTGCCTTAGATGTTTGGAGAGATCCCCGGTTCCTATCTCTTGGCCCCATGCTGGGAGTCTCCGGTCGTCGCTTAACACTAACGACAGATGCATCCCTCACGGGGTGGGGACCTCAGAGGTCACCACGTGTTGGTCCGTACCGTACTTATCACGCCCCTGTGGCTGGGCAATCTTTGGGCAGAGACCCGATTGTTACGCGCTTTCTCCTTGGCTCCCAGAGGCTGAGGCCCCCAGTACGACCTAGAGTGCCTGGGTGGGACCTGCCCGTCGTTTTGAGGTTGCTTTTTTAGCCCTCTTCAAGCCTCTAACCGAGGCATCTTGGAGGCACCTTTTAATCAAGACCGCATTCTTATTGGCCATCTGCTCTATCAAGAGGGTAGGGGACCTGCAGGCCCTTTCTGTGGCCCCCTCCTTCCTGGAGTTTACCCTGTGTATGGCTAGTGCCCTTCTGTACCCCCGTACGGGTTACATCCCCAAGGTGCCCTCGATCATACCATAACAGGCATTCTATCCTACTCTGTTCCAGGTCCCAGACCAGGAAAAACCAAACCGGCTCTGTCCGGTGCAAGCACTGAACACCAATCAGCTGCTTGTCAGCTACAGCCTTCCCAAGAGAGGCCTCTGGTCTCCCTGCTCCCTTCGGGGTCAGAGCTCACTCCACCCGGAGTGTGGCTGCCTCAAAATCTTAGTCCTCTGGCGTTTCCCCCCAAGACATATGTAACGCTGCTCTAAACCTAGACCGCAGTGCCACTCCTGGCCCCTCAGTCCTTCTCTAGCTGTGTTGACAGACACACACTAGGCAGGGACTGGTCAGTCTGGCTTGATTGGACACTCAATCCCAAAGCGTTTCGACACAGTTTGAGTTCCTGAAAGGTTATGTATGTACCCAAAGACGTATGTAACCATAGTTCCCTTAGTGAACGAGATGCTGCGTCTATATGCCATACCTCCGGTGTCCCTGCAATGATATCTACTCCCTTACAGAAGCTGCAGCTGCCCTTACTAATATGTGTTTTATACTCCTGGTCGTGACGTCACCGGTGACGGCCAGCGTCCAATTTTTGACTGATTACACACATTATTTCAGAGCGTGAACACTTGGGCGCGTTCCCAAAGCATTTCGGAATTTCGTCTCGTTCCCTCAGGAACCTAGAGATCTATCTAACACACAGCTTCCTGTCCAGACTAGTGTGGCTTTATCTCCTAAACTGTGATTCAGTAGAGACTTCCTCACAGACCTTCATCTATCATTTAACAAAGCTGTAGGGTGTGACAATATTATCATTCTGGTAGATATTTAAGTCACGCTTACGTTAAATTCACACAGTGAACAAATCTCAATAGAAACATTTACTAGATTTAATGTCCACTGTATTTTTAATGATTTATGTAATCAGTATTCTCCTGGAATTTATTGCAATAAAAAGTCTTACAGTCTGATTGGTTCCCTGCCTCAAAAAGTCGATTAGCATGCTTCTGGGGTTGTAAGTAGATGAATATTTTGGCAGAAGATTTGCTTTGCATATTAATGTGCTGCTGTTAGATGACAAGTAAAAGTCCTTGGCCAAAATTATATCACATACAAGTAGTGCCAAGTTTGGCTGAAATTTCAGTGTAGCCCAAATTATTATGAATTTAATCATCTGAGATTTAGATTTGATGCACTGTTTCTGGTACGATTGCAGCCAAATATGAAGGAGGAGGCAGAGAACAGTTCAAGGTTATTCCCACTACATCAGAGAGAGATGCATAATAAGATGCCTACTCCTCTTACCCCGCACAGAGGGTCCACATTTAAGCAATGACAGGTCTGTTAGATCAAAGCTGGATCACAGTTCGCAAATCTCAGGTGAGAGATTTCTCAGAGAGAACCGAGCTGTACATTGTGTATCAAGAAAATTCACCACAGCAAAAAATAATCCTGGTTTTGTATAATAATCCTGACTGAAGTATGTGGATAAGATGAAATCGAAAAATTATGTTTATATGTGATGAAATGTACATTTGTGCACAACAAATTTACAGTTATGCATTTGCAAGTGTGTTATAATTGTGTGTTGGGGGGTGGTATGCAATATAAAAATGTTGATCGTTTGGGGATTAGGCAGATGGGGATTAAAGGGATAATCTATTCAAGAAAGCAGGGTGAGCCCAAGCATGCTTTCCTGCAATGAACCTGAAAGAAAATTCAAAGACTGCAAGACTATGAGTAATGATGCTGAAATTGTCTAAGAAAGTACCACTATAATTCCTCTGTCATACTGCTTTTAGTTTTTCTTTTCTTTTTTTTTTTTTTTGTAAAATTTGACGTTGATTAAATTAACTACTCTTTCTATGTAAAGCATACAGCCATATTACAATGAGGAGTATGCAATTAAGTTAGTCTACACTTGCAGAACAGCAGAACAGTTTGCCAAAAGGTAAAGGTAAAGATTGAACTGAAAATTTTGAGGAAAATAATTAATTTAATACATTTTGGAATAAGGTTGTAACATAACAAAATGTGAATACTTTCCAGATGCACTGTATGTGGAACACGGCTTGCCCTCCAAAAAATACAACTTTAGGACACCCAAATTTCTAGTAGAAATGTATATATTGTTGTCACTGTAAAGTCTTCTTATACAGACATGCTCATGGCTATTTACTTCTCAGTTGTTCTGTAACACTTTGGGAGACACCCTGTGTTTCATCTGGCAACAAGCTTCAGAATCTTGTATGTAACAAATACATGCACCAGTTTCACATACAAAAACAACCAATACAATGAGCAAAATATAGTCACTGAGTTTAAAACCTGTGTAGTGAAGTCAGTAACCAGAATAATGTGGTTTGGGCGTTTGCGTTGTCAGAGAAATTACCTCTTCCTGTGAAAGAATTTGGTTTGTTGCCACATTTCATGACAGAAACTACCAGACTCAAGTGATATAATTTGTCTAATGACTAACATCCTGCAAAAACAGTGCTAGGTGTTGCTAAAATGACAGCCCTTTCATTAAATGAGTTATTGATGTTAGCTTCCCAGGCCTCTGTTATCTCATCAGAGGAGAGTATCAGTAAAATGAATAGTAGGTTAACGATTTCCTCCTGTTTGGCCCAATTCCATCTAAGAAGTCTGGCTCATCCGAAAATGAGTCATTGTTTTCCTGAGCCTGGCTTTTATTCTGAATGGACCACTTTGGACTTTGCACCCTGTTCATTTCAGCTCCCAATGGGAATTAGCATGAGCACTTTATTAATTAAACTTTTAGTGTCCATGTGTAGTGTCTGCTTGCAGCTTCCACTTCAATCTACTTGACCACAAATTACAGGTTTATGTCCTGTTTAATGCAGTAGCTAGTTGAGGGAATGGGGCTAAAATGCATCTCCACATAAAAGGTGCGAAGTTTAATGCACAGGAATTTATGTTAAAGAAGGCACATACCATATATTCGCCAGGCATTTACAGATAATAAACCCAGTATTGATAATCTTTGTTAAATGACAGTTCACAGCAAATTTTTTTTAAAGCAACAATACAATTGCATTTACACTGTAATCTTATCTAAAAAAAAATTACTTAGATGTGAAACTTGATTGAAATTGAAATTTTCAGCCTGACATTTTCCAGATAAATTAACACTTGATGTCAATAGACAGTAATGTCATTAGACAGTATTAACAAATGTAATTAAAAGTGGGCTGGTATGATCAGGCACACTAAGCTTGCACTAGGTACACTGCCTAAAGAATATTACTTGACTGAGACAGACTTAAACACATTGAATTGAAAAATTATTTGCATATTTAACATTTGCTAGAAAAAAAACGTAGAACAGAGTGATTACTAGAAGACATCTGGATCTCTTTGAACAAATTCAAAAGAATACCAACAATAAAGTTTTAAAACCCAGTTGTATATTTAATATCTGAATAATTCTCATTCTCCAATCATTGAGTGTCCAATGCAATATGAGATTCTGAAGAGGTTACATGACCCTCAGATAAGGCCAAAGCCGTATCAGTGCACAAGTAGGGAATTTTAAAAAATCCCCATCTGATAGTATGTGAACTAAATTATACATTCACTTGATTCATTCTCTCATTTTCATATTAGAAAAATTAGGTTGTAAAAAAAGGTTGTAAACTGTTAATCATTTTAATCTAACAGAGGACTTTTCAAAAATGTATTTTAGAAAATAATCAATGAAATAGTACAAAAATGTACCATTGCATCTGTCAGAACATTCTTATCGTCATATTTTTAAAAGCCTGAACAAATAGTCGATGAGTGAAGATTAGGGTTGGTAAAACAGAGCTACACATTTGATAGAATGATGAGCAAGAAGTGGTTTTGTGTATAAACAGCAAGTAGAATATTACACTCAGAGGTTTTCCTATGGAGGCTGATTGAGCTCCATTTACCAGAAGCACTTTGCTTTCACACAGAGTGACACTGGTAGAGGGTAACTTTTGCTTTTGCTTTATAATTAGTTTTGTGACTTGTTTTAATATTGGTTATTGATTCTATTTGCCCAATGGGAAACCCAAAAAGCCCGTTATGCAACAGTAGGTACGTAACACAGGCATTTACCCAGAATTTGATTGGAAAGCACCGAATTGTTTTGTTTTATTTTCATTTTCAGAGAAACTTCAAAAAAAGAAGAAAAAAGGGTTGAAAAGCTAAAAATACAGATCAGAGAGCCAAAAAGATTTCCTCTATTTCTGTTAAACTGTCAATGTCTGACAGGTGTAATGGTTGTTTCAGGTAGCCAGATAAAATGGTGAATAAAAAGTGTCACATTTAAAGAAAGCACGCTTTGCAAAAAGGAAGTAAAAAAGATTAGAAACATTAAAAAATGGATAGAGCATTTATATGTTTCATTATAGTCCAGATCTAGTCATCTTATCATCTAGTCAAACAATCACTATAAACACAAATCAAGTTAAACTAAATCGAAGAATAATGGCTAGAAATGTATCAAAGCAATGGTACTTATATAGTCAGAAAGAAAAAACATTCAGGTCAAGAATGCACGGCTTACCCCGGAAATTAAGCTTTAGGGGATCAGATTTTCCAGCTCAGATGTGGTCTGGATTATTTAATGTATCCAGCAACTACCGGAGGCTCTGTGAAATCTACACGCACAACTTGATCTGCGGAAATGTGGCCTCCTCATCCTGACCTCTTACAAAAAAAAAAAGAATTATTCTGAACAGTCTTTCAGAACTGACAAGGAACAAGGAAACCAATTCTTCACTTCCGTTATCTTAAACAAGAGCACCACAATGGCTGAATGCAATACGTTCATACGTAGAGTGATTTATGAAAAAGGATTTCTTGAATAAATGAAAGATAAGACATTGGAGCAATGAAACGAGAAAGGCTCTTTCTCGTAGCCTCCTCTCCCTCTACTTCTCTTCTTTTTTAGAAGAGCTGAATATCAATGAGTGCATGATGTCATTATCTTTAGCAAAAGCATGACATCATCCTCTGGCTGGCTCCTCCCAAAGGTTTGGCTGAGGAAATCCGTTAGCCAATCAGAGGGAGGCAACACTCAAGCTGGCAAGCTCAGCAGCTTTATATTAACCCTAGCAGTACCTCAGTGTATACGGGCTTCATGTGCCCTCAACAATACAATACAATACAAAGAAATTAGCACAAAAACCCTATGACTATATATATATATATATATATATATATATATATATATATATATATATATATATATATATATATATATATATATATATATATATATATATATATATATATATATATATATATATATATATATATATATATATATATATATATATATATATATATATATATATATATACATATATATATATATAGCGAGAGAGAGAGAGAGAGAGAGAGAGAGAGAGAGAGAGAGAGAGAGATAGAGATAGATAGATAGATAGATAGATAGATAGATAGATAGATAGATAGATAGATAGATAGATAGATAGATAGATAGATAGATAAGCAATCATAACAAGCAGTTCATACTCTGAAGAACTAATTTTATCCAGTTTATTCAGGCTCCAGTTTATGTGCCTACTGATTTTTTTTCTGGTTTCGTAAGGGTTTTTTTTAGAGCAGTCTACTGCCTCCAAGACAAATTGCAAGAAGCCTTCAACTTCCCCTAATTCACATTTGCTGAAACCTATGCATACCTAATGAGCTTCTAAACAGAGGCAACCCTTTAGGGGGCAGGACTAATTGTCAGGTCAATAAAACATTTAAAATAGCATTTGCTTTATAATAATCTAACAGTATATCTAAATTACTCGATGTGCCATGCTCTAGTATACTAGTATCTAAAACCTATTGTGTAGTATATTTTGCTTATCTTTCATGCTTGCTCTACTCTGATTGGATGTATGAAGACATTTAGTTTATGGGAGTTTGCAAAATTTTAGGGAATTCTCACCCAAGACCAATTTCAGGTTTGCTTTCATTCCCAGTCATGGATCATTTGCAAATTCTCTTTTATGCATGCAGGTTTGAAAAAACGCATGCACTAGCTTGCTTGCTTTATTTATTTATTCAACTGAACTAAAGCAGAAAAAAACAGGAATTTTTTGGATGCATAGCCAGTTATCATGCAGGTTATAATTTTCATGCGTGCAGCCATGAACAAGGTGTACAAGTTTCAAGTTTCTCTAAACAAGACATGCTCCTCTTAGAAATTCACACAAGCTGAAGATGAATCGTTTGTGTCTTTGTGCTAAAATAAAGACCTCAGTGAGTAAGCAGGCTGAAGAAGGAATTTAAATGGATGCACTTTTTAAATAGCACTTGCACCAGCAGATTCTTTGTGCTTGCTAAGCTCTCTTTTGCATTTTTTGTGCATGTTACAGTATATCCAATAGGTAGGCACCCCCTCTCACTTCAGCTTGACAGTACAAAAGTCTGCATGAAATCTTTCTGAGCACCAGCCTGCCCAGATAAGAGATATGATAATATTAAAAAGTGCATAGCTCTAAAGAAAAAACAGTGAAGGGCATTTATTTAATGTGTGCTAATAGAGAGGGAGAAAGGTCAGTATTTTGGAGCAAACATCTTATCAAAGGACTGCAGGCTTTTTTTTCAGTGAATAGAAAAGACGCGGGACAATGGAGAGTTGATTTAAATGTAGCACAGAAGGCTTAATGGAATAGAGGCCTCAGTGACCACAGCCAAATGACCTTTCAGAGCTAGATTTAAGTAAAAGACAAACCGGGCCCGCTTGCTTGCTTTATAGCTTTTCACACCAGCAAAGACTAATCAGTTGACTTCATTTCATACAAAATTAAAAATTTTTATTAAATTTACAGCCATACAGGCTACAAATAACATTTACCAGGTTAGGTGTTTTCTTTTATAGATATATTTGCTAAATTATGTGTGCAATATTACTCTATTTATACATTTATATTAAAATGGACGCATATTTTATATGGGTGGGAGAATGCTGAGGATGGAGCTGCCAGGAAGGAGGAAAAGAGGAAGACCAAGGAGAAGGTTTATGGATGTGGTGAGGGAAGAAATGCAGGTAGTTGGGTTGAAAGAGGCAGATGTAGAGGACAGGGGGGGTATGGAGACGGATGATCTGCTGTGGCGACCCCTAATGGGAGAAGCCGAAAGAAGAAGATTAAAATGGATGCATAGCAAGGAAGTCGAAGCATGTAGCATGGAAGCTCATGTCTGTCCAAGCCAGCCTTGTAATTTAAAGTAGCATCTGGGAAGTTTTTCCTAGTTGATAACGAGGTTTGGTGTTCATCTTTTTTCTCCACATTCTACCTATCTGTCCTACACTAACATTTAAAAAATGCCCTTGCAAGCACTTGCCGTTTTCTCATTGTAGTGTAAATGGTAAAAATGATTATTATAAAAGATATTAAAACACAGTGGTCTTATTTTAGTCATGTGGCCCAGTCACATGAACGATTCAACTCAGAATTTATAGTCTATATAGTCATGGGAAACCCGCAGCAATTACTCCAACCCTTGAAATTGCTGCATCGATTCAGAAAACCTGAAGGTTAAATACACTCTGGAATGGAGGAAATGACACAGGTCAAGGATTCTTACATTTTTACACATGAGCAGTACAGGGATGTATGTGCTTTCAGACCTATCAGTCTCTGAAGAAGTTTACATTGTTAAAAATCGTTTTTAAAAATGCCAGCATGGACGGAGAGCATTTTGAAAGGAAAACATTGTTTTCAGACCTATCCGCATCAATATGAATGTAACCTCAATCGCCATGTTTACCTCCAGACTGACACATACGCTCACACTGGACGCTTATTTTGCCTCATCATCTGCCGCATTTCCTCCCGACTAGTCAACAGCTTCTTACAACTATGAGCACACAATCCTTCACAACAGTTGAGTGCTTTCATTTGCACTCTAATCTCTTGATTTGATGAAAACAAGGATAAGACTTATTTAAACCTTAATAGAAACATTTAGTTTCTTCTACTACGTTCTTCTATTGTAATGCATCTGTAACCTACAGTTAACCTCACTGCTTTCAGTAAGGAAATGAAAATTAGCATGTGCTCTTTAGAGGTTGCTATGCTAGCATTTGACCAGAACCAGAGATAATTACTGTTGTATATCAGGGCTAGCTAGTAGCACAAGTTGATAAACAAGACATAATAAAACAAAAATGTTATAACTCCATTAATGACATTTCAAAGCTTTTAATAGGTTTATAAATCCATTGTAACAGGTAAATGTTTAATGTATAATTATGTTTCCTGTTGTATATTTTAACTTATCTTCATTTTGATTGTTTTTTTTAAGTACTTCTGTGGTTTAAATGTGCTTGATATATAAGGTTGACTTGATAACACAAGTAAATATAAATGTAGTTACATAAAACACAAATTACAGAATTTGAAAACCGTAAAAAAAACATTTTAACTATAGAAACTAAAGTAAAATAATTATATGCTTATAAAAAAAAGATTATAACATATGCATCTTTTAGAAACAACAGCTTTAAAAGTTAATGCAAAAAAAAAAAAAAAAGATACACGTATTTTAAACGACAAAAGTATCAAAGAATTTCAACAATCGAATGAAATTTAAATGAATGGACAAGAGATCAACCGAATTGCTTCGGTTTAACATTTTTATGGCTAGCCTAAAGAGATTAATTATATAGAATTATATTTAAGCAGCTAGTTAGTGCTAATCTTAAAATGAGAGATGTATACATTAGCCAGGACTTCCTTTACAGAGAGAGATAACAGAAATGACAGAGAAGAGGAACATTAAAGAAGAGCTAGCAGTATGCTGACAAGAAGCAAACAAATTAAGATAGTCAGTAAGCAATTTGCACCTCAATGGACTAATGATAAATACTAATACAGATATCATAACATAAGAAAATATAAGAAAAAGTACACATCTTGCAATCAAATCAAGTTTTCCAAAAAAAACTTTTTGTTTGTCTATACTGAACGTTGAACATCAGCATTCTTCTTATGATTCTTATGAGGGCATTTTAAAACCAAACTGAAAATTATCCATGGTAAACCAAAAAAGGAAGTGAAACTAAAACTTAAGCACACCCACTCCAACTGAAAACTCAAAATACACACTTAATATAGTGAGAATAAGACGACAATGTACACAAAACCCTTTCAAACTTGAGTTCAGTAATTTTCTGCACAAATAGACTTTGCATCATGGCTGATTCTACAAAGTAACTAGAAAGGAACTATTCATCCTCGCTTTCACATTGAGTTATTGTGGACTTACATTCTGCCTTTTAAATGACTCCGGTAGCGTTGGTCTCGGCGCGACATCTCTCCATTGAGAGTAAGGATCTTTGTGTGCGTTTGAGGAAGCAAGTTCATGTTAAAGAAGACCCACAGTTGTTCAGACCACATCAACTATAAATGCTCACTCGGTTTTGGTGAACGTCTTGATCTTACTGTCTCGCTAGTTCGATGCTCATTTCCTGTGTTGGGATTAGTTATGACCCCCGACATACAGCGGTTTACCCCACCCTTGACACTACACAGCTGCTATGTTGGGTGGTTCTATCATACAGACAAGATATTTCCTTCCATTTTGATAAATTACACAAAGTCATCATAATTCAGTTTGTTCTTTCATATGTTGACTGAAGATTTTACAACATTGCGCAGCAGCCGGGCAAAACTTCTAAATCTTACCTTTCTCTTTTGGGCCAAAAAGCCATTTCAGAAGATCTTGTCCCCCCCAAAAAAGTTCTTCTGTGTTATGTCCTAGACAATTAGCTTGTCATGTAATGTGTATAAAACTAGTCCCTTAAAGTTTATAATGTCTTTGATGATGATCAAATGTTTCGATGTGAGAATCTGCAGTTCCTCAGCTTGGTTTTATGGTCACCTGATGCTGGAGTGTCCCAGATCTACACCCAATCCAGACTCCAAAGAAGGAAACATTTAAACCACAGTCTCATGCTGTTTGTTTCCCAGCATGCCATTTCTTATGATGTAGTCATAAAACCAATTTCTAAGTTAATATAGTTATATATCATATATATTGGGTTCTAAACAGATACAATCAAATATAATTTTGGACCTAACCTATTCAGGACATCTGATTGAGACAAGACATGTGGTCCAGTATAAATTTTAAATCCAGCCTAAAAAAGTCACTTAAACCAGGGGTTTTCAATGTTTCTGTTTCATAATACCAACTAATGAAATGTCCTAAATGAGTAAACACTATTGAATTTTCACGTTAAGTAAAAAAAATCACTAACTCGACATTAAAATTAAAAACAAATTCTTAAAAAATTACTATTTTTAAGACCAGTAAACTAGTCAAAACCTTATTCTTTGACATTTGACCCCAAACATTTACTTTACTTCTGTTCAGTTATTTAACAAATACTGAACAATATAGGTCAGATATGTACTATTATCATTACCATATACCATTAGTGAAAGGTTCATGGTAACTAATCAAATAGGATAATTAACACATATAATACGTCTAAAACATACAGTATTTTTGAATATATATAATTTACACTGGAAGGTTGTGGGGCACATTTATAACAATACCCTTTCACTGCATTCGTTTTTCAGTAAGAAATGACTGTGCTGTACAGGGCAGAAATGTCTAGGATGTATCAACCGCTTTGCTTTTGTGGACTGCTAACAAAACTTAAAAATCACAGTCAGATGAGATAACGAAAGAATCTATGAAAAAGCATCTTACCTTGGTTCTGCTGTTACAGCCATAAGACTCTGCAAAATGCTATTGGTGTGCACTAGAGATTTATGTAAATTCAGCACTTTTTCCAGTCTCTTAATGATAAAATAATTTCCTGCCAATTGCAACAACGCAGTCGCTCAACTGGTGATTTTTTGCCATGTCTAACCCCTTCTGAATTCAGTTCAAGTGAATGGATCACTGCCATCCCATTTACAATCGGATTACCAAGTACACGTGTTAATACCAGGTGCTTCACATGTTTTTCCTGTACGAGTTTCCTGCAGGAGCTCCAGTTTCCTTCCACCTCCCATAAACATGCCAGTAGGCAGATTGACCCTAGGCGTGAAGGGGTTTGTGAACGTGTGTGTGCAAGTTGCCCTGTGAAGAACTGCAATGTCACTGTTCACAGGATAGACTCTAGAGACATGACAACCTTGATAATAAAATTGTTCAACTGTTAACAAACGTAAGTAAACAGTGTTTTCTTTATTACCAAAATAGCTTTCCAAAATAGACTTTTATTCTTTCAGTTTCTGTAACTTATCATATTTATATTATACCACAAATGTACATAAAATTTGTGGGACAACAAAAAAACAAAACACAGTCTTTAAAGTGGGCATCAGTAAAAAAAACTTCATCGTTTAAAGGTTGGTACATAAGGTTACATATTTATAAATGTAAATGTAATATTTATATATTTGGAGCATTAAAAACCAATTTGCTCCTATCTAAAAAAAGAGAAAATGAGGTACGGCAGTTGCTGCCTTTCTTCCTGACACTGACAACAAAACCAGTCAAAAAAAGAAAAAAAAAATACCCAGACAAAACACTTTATTTGAAAAGTTAGAATGTTTCTGCAAACTCACTTTAAGGTCTGAACTAACAGCAAAGGTTCACAAAGTGCCGAAATGTCGCAAGCCTTGTGAAACACTTACACAGTATGTAAGGGACAGAAATGCTCTTTTAAAGTTATTTGTATATGTATATAAAGGAAAGTACTACAAGTCATGAGCTACGTTATGTCTAAAACCACTTACTATAGTCAACAGTGTAGCTGTATAATTACACATTTTATTGTACTTTTAAAGCCATTAGAGAGTCACACTGAGAAAATCAGTCAGATGTATTGTAGGGTACGTTTATACAATATACAATATATACAATATATTGCAATGTTGAAACGCTGTTTTCTGCCTTCTGTGGCAGACAACAATATTGAAAGCTATTTAAAGAATAACAATGTACAGTAGGTTATGTTTTGCCCACATTGCTCAACCGTGTGCATTGATGTGAATTCATGTGTTCTGTCCCAAAGGCCGTAATAAACACAAACTAGTACACCTAATTAGAAATAAGACCACAGGCACAATCATAGTTTGTCAGAGAAAATAAGGAATTAATTAAATAGGTTAACCAAAATACATGTGGGACTAAGCAGTACTGAGGCATGATAGCAAGCATTCTTTACATAACACTGGGGGTCTTTACTGTGTAGATACTCAAAAAACCCTTCTTTATTTGGAACAGACTACTTTGGTTACTTAGTGTTACTTTCCCATGAATTTAAAGCCCCAGGCACATTCTCCATTAACTGTTGTTTTTCCACCCTAGGGATGCCAATCGGTCCTGCAAATAAACCAAGCTGTTTTGGTCTATATTCCCCCTACACAATATCTGTGTACAACAGATATTGAATCAGACCCTGAAGATATAATTCCATCAAAATTCTGCTATGGGCAAAACAGCATATGACATGAAGCAGAATCCTTTCAGCTAATCATAATCACACAGGTTTGCAAAGGATGAGACGGTGCAGCAGTTAACTAACACCACATAATTTTATTAATACACAAACCTAAATGTATGAGTGTGTTGTGGGACGTCAGAGCTGTCATCAATTACTCCATAAATAATTTAGTCGCAACAGTATTTTCTATGTTCCAATCACATACAGATGATCAAGAACAAAGAGTGTTATTTTTAATTCTCATTTTTAGTTATCTTAGATTTCTGACTCCTGCTTTAATCCCAATCAGACAGATCTTGTCTACTCAGAGGGAAGGTCTGATCAATCCTGTGTACTCCTAAACATTTTTTGCCCAAATCCATATACTCGCTGAGAAAGTTTGACCAATCCCATCCACTCCATTAAGCTTTAATAGTCAGTTTAAAAAGACATTAATAGTCCTTTTGAGAATGTTGCTTGTCAGACTGTACAAATCTGATCCCCATGTCACACTGTAGTATCTCAGTTCTCATAATGTGTACTACAGTCTGACACACACAAGAAAAATAATTGTTCGAAGGTTTACGTCATCAATCTGTGATACGTTCAGATACGCGTTCTCTCGCTAATAGTACAGTAGATGGCAGCAAACAAAAGTAACAAAATCTGTAGCCTTAATTTTGTTAATAACAGTTTATTTTTTTGCTGTACTGTCCACCTGACTCATACCGACATTTTCCCTGAGGTGGTTTGAAGTGCGTCATCATGTTCGCCGCTCCTTTTGGGAGAAGTCTCACTGCAGAAAAGAATCTGAAATCCTCTGACATTAGGGGGACTATACATTTTAATTTAGGATTAGAGCAATCTTTTTTATAAACTGTCTCAGATGACCAGATTGTGGTCAAAATTGCATAATGTGCACCTGGCTTAGGATGTCTGACATATTGTGACTATTCCCAGAACAAGTGCAACCAACACTGTATACCTCCCTAAAATATTCTGACCAATTCCACCCATTTCCTGAGACACCCTGACCAGTCCTGTCAACTCCCTTTGCCCAACTTTGCCCAATCCCATCTACTCCTAAAGATTAACAGCATACCCTCTCTAATCCCAGAGACCAATCCTGCCCACTCCTTTTGAAATCGTGGTCACTTTTTCCTAATTAAAATTATTCCTGTTGCTTTATTGTATAAGTAACAAAGAACCATCCCAAAGTTTTCCAACGGTTTGGTGGATTTTACTAGGAACATTTTCTGAAATGAGAAACCCTACATTCACAACTCCAGCATTTTTTTATTTTATTTTTTACTTTTCTTTAAATTGCATTTGGGCAGATTTATTTTATTGGATAAAACCGAGTACCTGGCTACAAGCAGTTGCCTTTTAACTTCAGATGCTTTACGAATTCAGAGAAAAAAAAAAGAATTTGACCGCAAATAAAATGTATTAACACAAGATAACAGTGGAGAGAAAATGGATAAAAGCATATGCATCACCATCCAGTAGTGTCAGACTGTGCTGGTGCTGTTCTAGTTTGGGTAGATCAAACATATCAAGCCTGTAGCGGCATAGCAAGTCTCAGTGACAAGTTCAGGAGCTGTGAGAATGAACAAATATATGGAACCAAAAACATGTTTCCCAGAGGAATAAGAAATAAAATACCACCACCATTATTTTCATTAGATACATTGCTTAACTTCTTTAGTACTTTGTAATGTTGCTAACACTGCCCGTTTTAAGTTGTCAATTGTCACACCTCCAACTGCAGATGCTTGACTTTCCGGGAAATCCGTGGAAAATGCTGCTTCTTAGCTTCTGTTTGTTAAACATCCTATTCGTATTCTGGTTTTCTGACTTTTGATCCTAGCATGACAATAACAACGTGTGATATAACAGAGAGGGAGGCATTTCGCATATGGAGGGTGAATACCATTTAACTAACGGTAAAAAGGCTGAAATCGGATTGGACAAAAAAATCTAACATCCACATACACGTACTAGAAGCAGTGCAGCCAAGAGAAACGCTACGAAATAAAGAGAATAAACTGTTTGGGAGAAATAAATACAATTTCATAAAACATTTTAAGTTGTCAATTGTCACACCTCCAACTGCAGATGCTTGACTTTCCGGGAAATCCGTGGAAAATGAATGACTTCTGGGAACCTTGTTTTATTCAATAGAACTAAGAAAAACCAAATGGGTTTTAACCTTTCAGAACAATGTGGGAGTAGGCAAGTACAAGGGGGAAAAAAATCACCCGAGCAAAGTTTAAGTTCACCACATAAATATTCTGAAAATATCTTTCTTCTGATGCAAAAATGTCATATATAAAAAAACTGAGGGTTAATTTTAACCCATAGATGAGAGCTGTTTCTTCATATTATAAATGAGGATGCTTTGTCATTGTTTTAACACAAAAAAAAAAGGATCTGTGATATTTTACATAATATGAACTGAATGTAGTGGGTGCTTTAATGGTCAAAAACAAGAGGAACAAAGAAACACTGGAGCTTAAAAAAGCACAGATCATCTCAAATGCACATGTCTCATTAACACAATCAGTAGGGAAGGTGGACTAGCCCACAGAGCTCAGCAGAACGCAGCAGGAAGCTAGGCTTCCTCATTTGGTCAGGTGTTTGTAAGCGTGTATGTACATGCACGTGACATTGGTGCTACATTACAGCTCTCGTCCTCCTTGTGATCTGACAATTATAAGGTCAATAACAAGCTAGCAAAAATCCTAAAATGTAGAAATTGCTGCACCATGCTCAAGAGCAACCAGTTCTCGTTTGTGTTAATTGTCAGATGTACGAAGAGGAAGTGGATGTTACGCAGATTGCCCTATAGAGGAATGAGCAATGTCAGTGGTTACATTCCTTTAATGATATAATATCATGTTCGTTCTGCTTCTCTGAGGTGCTAGACATTCCTGCTCCTCCACTTCCGACTGGCAGACTGACAGCTGAACTATACAAACATGCCAAGGTCATCCAGACTCTAAAATAATGAGACAGTGACAAAACTTCCCATGAGGATTGAAAGTTAACACATGCACCTAATAAATGCTCTGCTTTCAATGCTCCATGTGTGTATGTGTCAGTGAAATGTGAATGGACTAGGACAAAACAATTTCAGTAAGATCTTGTAAAATACCATATGAGGGTTTTCAGTAAATCATATAGAATTTTATGCTTCTTACAGAATGACGTTTTATGAAAACACTTTAACAGTATAAGCATTCGAATTATGCGGCATTAAGTTTCCTTTTTTTTCTGTTAGAACTTGCAGCGGACTCCACCCCTTTACTATTTTACTAAATAGTTCGTCTACATTTTTTTTCCCCTTTTTGCTTGATTCTTTACATAAAATGGCAGTGCTGCTCATTGTGCTGTCATTTCCTATTGCCACATTTCCAGATTTCACACCACACCAGAAAACCCTCACTATTTAAATGAGCAGTGAAGTGAAATTATGCAGTCAAATGATAGCATTTACTGTAAATAGAAAAATTTCACTGTGCTGTAAAGTACGTGAGAAGTATAAAGCACCTTTCTGTTTGTGAGCACTGTAACGCTGAGTATTATGAGTAAAAGTAATGTTGATTAGGACGAAAGGCTGATGCAACAATTCACAAACATGCAAAATAATATGCACATTATATTATTTTTTAAATCAGCAAACATGGAGCTACTTATGATTTTCCTGATAAAACAGTTCCTAACAGCAATATAGACCTTGACCAACAGACCAGGCTAGGCTTCAGGTACCAACAATGTTGGCACAAATCTTTACACACACACACACACACACACACACACACACACACACACACACACATACTGTACACCAGTGGCGGGCCGTGCATTTCGTATCTGGGCCTTCAGTGGGGACTTACCCGACTTAATCCACCACTATCACGTCGCAATTCTAGAAACCATCAATAAAATTAAAAAACGCAATATAACTGTCAGGGAACCACCGGCCACGCCTCCCCTCAGCACTCAGCACACTCGCAGCGCCTCGCCTTCATACTAATCACCTTCACCTGTCTCCAATCTACACCCTCCCTTTATAAGGCCCCCGTTCTCCCTCACTCACCGTCCGATCTACGGTTCATTCTGGCGATCATCCCTGGACTACCTGTGCTTCGGAATCTACCTGTTTTCCGGTACAGGCTTCTGTTTGTTAAACATCCTATTCGTATTCTGGTTTCCGACTCTTGATCCTAGCATGACAATAACAACGTGTGATATTACAGAGAGAGGCATTTCGCATATGGAGGGTGAATACCATTTAACTAACGGTAAAAAGGCTGAAATCTGATTGGACAAAAAAATCTAACATCCACATACATGTACTAGAAGCAGTGCAGCCAAGAGAAACGCTACGAAATGAAGAGAATAAACTGCTGGAAATAAATGTATACAATTTCATGAAACAAATATTTTTAGGTTGCAAATTTAGGTCAGTGCTTCTGATAATGTTTAGGCCAGCAGAGAAGGCTTTGCTGGCCCTGACCGCCCACCACTGCTGTATACACACACACACACACACACACACACACACACAAAATCCTTGCTTCGAGGACTCCCATACTTAATAACAACTTGTGAAATTAGTCATATTTGAGACTGGTTTTATACATGTCAATCAAATCATACATACATTCTGAACTTCTGCTCATGAAAAAAATCACAAGCTGTCAGCACAGATCATATTTTTCTTACAATATAATTTAAACCTTAGAAATCTCTATATTCTCTCTAAATGTCATAACATGACTCTAGCATTAGACAGTATTAGGAGTTAAACTGGTTTAAAACATGTAAAATTAAAAATTAGACCAAGATTATTATAAGAATCTGCAGCTACATACACTTTGCATTTATTAAAGTATTTTTTACTGTGCTATACATTATCATTCTTGTTATTCTCATGATAACTAACATTTATGACATGAGGAATAAAGCTGTTCTAATCTTTCAAGTGTTTCAAGTCAAGCTATTAGCATTCTGTTAGTATTGCTCTTCAGTTATGCTAGCTAACTTAAGAGGTGAAGAATAAAGCTGTTTTATTTTTTTATTTTTTATTTTTGTTTAAGTTTTTAGTAGTTTTCTATTTTGTTTTATCCAGAGGTATCATGCTAGATTTGAGAGTTTGGAAATACAGCTACTAAGTTTTTTTTTAGCTTTAGCCAATTCCTAGTTACTAAAAATATTAGCTAGCGATTCATATTCTGTTTGCATGTATCTTCAGTTATTGTCATCCTAGCATTTGGTAAATACAGCTGTCATTATTTTTTCGCTTAGCTAATTCCTAATCTCACAAACATTAACTAGTTATTAGTATCTAAATATTTTTATTTAGCTAACATGTTGGAAATGAAAAATATAGCTGATGGATTTGCACTAGTTTTTATTGTCATATTATCATGCTAGCTAACAACAAAACTTGTTGAAGAGAGGAACTAATTTACATCTGTTCCAAAAATCTGTCTGTGACCTAAAACCAGTGTTGTGCTAGTTACTAAGAAATAGTAACTAGTTACAGTTACTGGTTACTTCATTTAAAAAGTAACTCAATTACTTTGTTGATTACTTACACCAAAAAGTAATGCGTTACTGTTAAAAGTAACTTTTTAGTTACTTTTTTAAAGAACCTTCTTTAATGTTCCCATTAACGCCCTTTTATGCGTTATGGTCTATATAAACACAAAACTGACTTAAACACAAAGTAATTTTTAAACACTATTTTATTAAAGTCAGACCAGCACAAACTGAATATATCACAAGGATTTCTGAAATAAATAACAAAACAAGCTGGATAATATATTCACAATCAAAAACTAAAGTGGCTTCTGCATCATAAAAACTGTTGTGTTGAGCTCTTAAAATTTTCCTTTCACAGCTTAAGTATGAAAACTATCAACGATGTACAACATAACACCGGGTTAGCTTCTAGCTTCTAGCATGGAGTTCCTGGAGGAGCTTTGACAGATTGGAGTTGC
Source organism: Silurus meridionalis (assembly GCF_014805685.1). NCBI lineage: Eukaryota > Metazoa > Chordata > Actinopteri > Siluriformes > Siluridae > Silurus > Silurus meridionalis. The sequence goes on from NC_060903.1 coordinate 12,970,159, forward strand.
TGTTTATCGCAGTAGATACAACCTTCGAACCAGAAAGACACAGCTTACATTTGACTAAAATGTTTTTGTCTTTATGCTCAACTAAAGTGAAATAATGAGCATATTTCCACTTTAAGAAACTCGTCTTGCTCTCGCCTCAACTCACCATTACTGCCGCACATACTATAATAAACAGAAACATGCCCACAGTGCGTCTTCTTCGTGTTTACAGTGGTTCATCCACCAATCCTACAATGCGTTGCTGCTGTAAACAGGTCAGACTGTAAGCTACACTTAAGCCGAAATTAATTAATTTTATAAAAGTAACGGACAACGCACCATACGGTAACGGAGTTACTTTATTTAAAAAGTTATGCGTTACAGTATTAGTTACTGTAAAAAGTAACTGCGTTACAGTAACGCTTTATTGCCCAACACTGCTTAAAACAAACTTTTTTTACTTTTGTGAATCTTTCTTACAAAATTTATTTCATATTTTAAGTACATTAATTGTGTTAATACTTTTATTTTTTAAACTTAACGAAGAATCTGAAGCCGAGATTCAGCCTTAATTTTTTTTAGATTGCTTACACATCATTCCTATCAATTGATTAAATCATATTAAACACTAACTATTTCAGCTTTTTAAAAATTAACTCCTACAACAGGTTTTCATCATTCATATAAAATACATATAATATATAGTGAAAAATATGTTAATATGCTTGAGTGAATGTAATGATTTACATTTAAAAGCTAAAGCAACATCTAACAGTATCTCATAAAAAATTGTACACCCCTCACATTTCAGCAACCATTTTATTATATGTTTTCAAGGGACAATACTATTGGATATATTTCAGAGTATCAGTGTGGAGCTTGTATATCAGTATAGATTTACTGTCATCTAAAAATAACTCGGCATACAGCCATTATTGTCTAGATAACTGGCAACAAAAGTGAGTACACCCTAAGTGAACATGTCAAAACTGTGTCCATAGTGTTAATATTTTGTGTGAGCATCAATTTTGTGTGTTTGGGGTCGTTATTATGTTGGTAAACTGCCGTTCGGCTTAGTTTCTGAGGGGAGGGCATCATGTTCTGCTTCAGAATGTCACAGGGCAAACTGTAATTCATGTTTCCCTTAATGTACCACAGCTCCCCAGTACCAGCAGCACTTATGCAGCTTCAGACCATGATGCTACCACCACCATGCTAGACTGTTGCAAGACACAATTTTCTTAATACTCCTCACCAGGATGTCGCCAAACATGCTGGACACCATCTGAGTCAAACAAGTTCATCTTAGTCTCATCAGACCATAGGACATGGTTCCAGTCTTAAGCAAACTTGTTGCAGGCTTTCTTGTAAACCAGCTTTAGAAGAGGCTTCTTTCTGGGACTACGACCATGCAAATTTACTTGTTGCTGTGTGTGGTGTTTTTCTGAGCACTGACAAGCAGACCTTCCGCTTCTGTAACCTCTAAAGCAATGCTGGCAGCTCTCATGCGTCTGTTTTTGAAACAGCTTCTTCACCTGACGCATAGCACGAGGACTTGACTTCTTTGATCGACCCCTGCGAGGTCTGTTCCGAGTGGAACCTGTCTTAGAAAACCTCTGTATGACCCTGGCCACTGTACTGTAACTCAGTTTTTATAGTAATACTCTATAGTAATATTCTTATTGTACTCACTTTTGTTGCCAGCTATTTTGACAGAAATTGCTGTATGTTGAGTTATTTTCAGGAGACAGTAAATCTATACTGATGTACAAGCTGCACATTGATTACTCTAAAATATATCTAAGTTTCATTTTAATAGTATTGTCCCTTAGAAGATATACTAAAATGGGTGCTGAAATGTGAGGGGTGTACTCACTTTTGGGAGATACTGTATTTGTTATAAATGCAATAAAACTAGATCATCCACACTCTATAACTATAAAAGGATAGTTAGTGAGAAGTTACACAAGCAGGCATTGTGCAGTCTTCAAACAGAAAAACCATCTGACTTAACATGCTTTTAATGAGCTGCTGGCAAAAAAAAGCACTGACAAGACAAGAATGTAAAAACAGCTGCCAGATCGTTACAGAACAAACATGGAGAGATGGCATCCCATGGATAATTTGAAGATGTGAAAAGGCACACACCTGTCTATATAAGGTCCCACAGTTAACAGTGCATGCTAGAGCACAAACCAAGCCATGTCCAAGGAATTATCTGTAGACCACTGATACAGGATTGTATTAAGGCACAGATCTGGGGAAGTGTACAGAAAGATTTCTGCAGTATTGAAGGTCCCAATGTACAGAGTGGCCTCAATCATCTGTAAATGATATAAGTTAGGAAGCACCAGGACTCTTCCTAGAGCGGGCCGCCAGACAAAACTGAACAGGCAGGTGATCAAGAACCCGATGGTCACTCTGAAAGAGCTCCAGCATTTCTTGTGGAGAGAGGAGAACCTTCCAGAAGAACAACCATCTCTGCAGCATTCCACCATCAGGCCTGTATGGTAGAGTTGCCAGACGAAAGCCACTCCTCAGTAAAAGGCACATGACAGCATGACGGGAGTTTGCCAAAAGGCACCTAAACGACTCTCAGACCATCAAAAAACAAAGATTGTACTCTTTGGGCTTAATGGAAAGCGTAATGTCTGGAGAAAATCAGGCACCGCTTATCACCTAGCCAATACAATCACTACAGTGAAGCATGGTGGTGACCGCATCATGCTGTGGGGATATTTTTCAGCAGCAGAAACTGTGAGACTAGTCAGGATCGAGGGAAAGATTAATGCAGCAATGTACAGAGATATCCTTGATGAAAACCTGCTCTAGAGCTTAACTACAAATGTCAATCAGGAGAGTTATATGATAGCTTAGTTTCACTGCACTTTTCTTGGCTCGGTTTTGTCAGTGGTACCAAATGTGTGCATGTTTCTGATTGTGGAAAGTCTGCCTGTCCTACATGCATGCTAATTAATCCGCCTAATAAAAGCCATTCTATCGTCAACTAGCAGCAGGTGGTGAGATTCGGAACAAGAGGCTCATGATCTAGTTACAGCTTATATTTCCTTTAAAGCAATTGATACCAGCAGTTTTGCTGTAAACCTACTGGTTGTTGAACCTACGTTCCCTCTATGCATCTACAAATTAAATACTAATAATCCAGGTGCAAAATGTGCTTCTCCTGATAAAGTGGTTAATTCACCCCTGGCCCTATTTAGGACACTGTGCAATTACATCTACATGCATTTAGTGCTTCTTTGCTACACACAAAAAAATTCCGTTTTCATATAGCAATAAAAACAAAATATTATAACCAACCTGAAACAAATTGTGTGCCAGTCAGTGTTGAGAGCCTGCAGGTACTGTTCATCATATATGTGTTTTCTGCATCCCGCACACAACGGCAATCTTCCACTAGCTGTCAAACACAAACCAGAAGAATGTTTATTTACCAAGATATAGCCATTATTATAATATACTTATAAATAATTAATATAAAGTATTACAATATAACTTTTTACAAAATATAAATTATAATTTTATTAATAAATTTCATTATTTCAACATCAAACTCCATAAAAACAATTCCCTATAAGTGTTTTGGTCTATCGTGCTATCCGAGAGAGATGTGGAAAATCAGCCAAACAAATATGTTTCGCTGATGTGGCAAACGCAATTCCGCGAATTAACCGGTGGCGCAGGATTCGAACCGCGGTAAAGCAGGGGTGTACATAAATAGAAATATATAAATAAAAATATAAATATACATATTTCTCTTTAAAACACACAAACATTCAAAGAAAATTACTTCTAAAATCCTTAAGTGACTGAAATAAGTCATTGGAAATATCCCAGAAAGCAGAGTTGGAAATCTTTAAATAAATGAATTAGTGGAAAATACGAAGTATAATTGTACATTGACAGGATGTTTCTAGTCCTGTTTCAAGACCAATTAAAGTTTTCTGAAGTATTATTGTAATTTTTTGCACTGTTTACAAACTAGACCAGGTAAACTATTGGTCATTAGATATAAACACAGATGTAGCAACATAAATGAAACTTTTACCCTCAATATTCACTGACTGTTAATTCAACATAGTTACTGAAAGTATAACGATCATAGAGGAAAAGTATCTTCACGACCCTTAATGTATGTATGTGTCTTTCGGCTTCTCCCGTTAGGGGTCGCCACAGCGGTCCATCTGCATATTTGATTTGGCATATTTTTATGCTGGATGCCCTTCCTAACGCAACCCTCCCCATTTATCCAGGCTTGGGACCGGCACTAAGAGTGGCTGGGGTTGGTTCCCTGACCGGGGATCGTACCCGGGCCGCAGCGGTGAGAGCGCCGCTTACTAACAACTAGACCACCAGGGAACCTCTTCATGACCCTTAATATACAGAAGGAAAAAACATGTCCATGTGATTTGATTAATGATAGATTACTGCATACTCAAATGTATAATAATATATTTAAATATCATGTTAGATAGTGTTGAAATGATCGTTATCCAGAAATGAAAATCCGTCCAGCTGGAAGCGTGACAAACAGCATTTATTTACTGTCGAATCCTCTTTTCCCATAAGAGTGTTTGCTCTCTGCGCTCTTAAACTGAATATAACCTGCGGTCAATCAATGGACAACTCTACTCATCTTTCTGAAAAATGACGTCCCAAACAAACAAACACACACACACACAAGATGGGTGGTAGAGGTGGAAGTTGGAGGAAGGAGAAAACTGGAAAACCCAGGCATATCAGTAATCTGAGCTCAGGATCAAACCGGTGCTTGCAATGCAACCCATTGTGCCACTCTGCTGCCTATATAAAAAACTAATCAATAAAAATATGTCTTACTAAAGCAGAAATATGCACACATACACACAATTATTGTTTTATCTGGTGCTCTGATAACTGTTTTTAATGCTGCTCTTTGCTTATTAAATAAATCAACAGGACACACCCTGATAGCTCTCATGAGAAACACAAGAAAGAGAGATAGAAACATGCCGTGAGTCATTTGAGCTTGTTGTGTAGACAGGAGACTGACTATTTTTATTCCCAAAAATGTGTTTAGATAAGAAAGAAAGAAAGAAAGAAAGAAAGAAAGAAAGAAAGAAAGAAAGAAAAGATATACTGTATAAAGACAGAAACAATGTAGACAGATACAAAGTTACAGTGAGACAAAAAGATAGAAAGATAATGTAGACGACAAAGAAAGATTTTGGGACTTACACATAATATTAAGAAAACATATAATAAAATGTTTTGGCCAATCAAATGCATTTTGTATGATAAGTTGTTTTGGAGACAAAAACAGAAAGAATGGAAACATCTTTGGAAACTAATAGAATTCATTTCGCTGTGGCTCCTGAAAGATTAAAAACACTGTAAAGAGGAGAAAAGTTTAACAGAGAGAAGTTTAAATAGAAAAAAAGCTCAATGAAAATTATGAAAAAGCAAACAGCAAAAATACAAAGATAATTTACAGGCATTTGTGCACATGCAGTCTATTTGTTACTAACGTACTAAAAGCGTGTCACGCGCTCAAATCCCAAATCTGGAAAAAAAAAGTAATAAATAATAAGAACATTGATATCTTGTTAACTTTAATCTGAAGCTAAAGAAGTGGGGAAAAGGCTTTTTGCTGAATGACTTTCACTGAGCATCCCAACGACCTCTAAGCTTTTTTTTTTTAAGCTTGATATGGAAAAGTGCGCACTTTTATTTCTGCCTCACGGAGGCGCGCATCCATCCCGGGAGAACACGCGCAACGCATGCACGCGCACGCATACAAACCTTCGTCCTCGCCCATGCGTTCGTCCTTCCAGGTACAGCAGAGAAGCATCAACCTCATCCACCCTCCGGCCAAAGAGCCTAGCGCAGGAATTTCCGAGCTCTTCCGCCCCAAAAAACACCGACCTCCCTTCCCAAGAGAACGGCCAGCAGTACTCGACTCTTCCCAAATGGGACGCGGCCAGTGCACAGATGGAGCGATGTGCAGGATGCGGGAGGCAAAGAGAAGAGGCGGGTCGAAACGCGCAAAGCTTTCCAGATGACCAATCAAACCCTTCCAAATGGCTAACCGAACCCAGTTCCCGGGAAAAAAACAGGCCGGAAGCGGAGTGTAAGCACGCAGAATCCCGCGAGGCTCCCTAACGGAGATGTAGTGCACTACATTCTTGCTATATAGGGAGGATGGAGTCGAGCTTCCAGTAATAGGGATGGGTGATACGATTATTTTTTCTCGATCCGATACAAATTACTTTCGGTATCGTCGATATCATACTTTTTTTTCTGTCGGTTTTTTATATATTTTTTTTAAATCCATCAGTATTAATATTAGGCAATTGTCCTGGTAAACTAAAATTAAGAAACTTTAAGAAACGAGTAGCTACATACAATTCAATATCAGACTTACATGGAATATTTTTATGTGAGATTTTGATACTTTTTGATATTTTTTGAAGCCATCAGTATTAATATTAGGCAATCTGAAAATGCCTGGCCTTTTTTTGTTACAATTAATAAACATTATATAAAAATAATTAACAGAAATATTTACCGAAATATTATGTCACCCAAAATATATTCAAACTGTCACATAATAGCTTATTTTTTGCATTCATTTCCCTTTATAGGTTTTTGTGGACATCTGTTTCTTCTCTGATCAACTCTTCTGCTATGAAAAATCCTTTTTAAATGCACAGATGATGCACAAATCCCAAGATATATGACTGAGTGACAATGCTGACTAATTTAAATGATGACACTCCCTGTCACCCTATCAAAAATATATTTGTCCATAATTATGTATTAAATTATTTCCAATAGTCTATTCTCTTCTTTTCATTGCTTTTCTCTCAGGTGCACTGCTCCTTGACTTGAGTGTTAGTTTAGGTTTGAGTTCCTATCCAATCAGATTTCAGCCGTAACATTACATGTTGCCGGAGTTAAAGGTACCAGCCATATGCCTTTCAGGAACAGCACTGCAAAAGCTTGTAGCGTAAAATCCATGTTGCTTAAACCTGTTGCTTTATCAAATCAGACTGCGAGTTGCTGACTCAGCGGCCATTTAACAGGCATACAATAATGTCATTAAAGGCCTAGGTGTGAAATAGATTGATATAGATAGATACACTAGGCTCTTCTAGATAGGCTCTTCTCTGTTCTGGCACCAAGGTGGTGGAACGAACTTCCTCTAGATGTCCATACAGCGGAGTCCCTGGCTATCTTCAAGTGACGGTTGAAGACTTACCTCTTCCTGAAACACTTAAACTAGCACTTTCCAAGTTTGCTTTGTAGAATTCATAAGTTATATTTATATTAAGTTAGTAATCTGGCATACCAGTGTAGATTTATTCATTGCTAGAGACTCAAAACACTTTTGTACGTTGCTCTGGACAAGGGCGTCTGCTAAATGCCGCAAATGTAAATATACATATACTGTAGATAGATATATTGTTTACATAAAGGAGGCGATAACATCCAGGTGTGGACCTGTGACATGTGACTGATTGAGGTCATACATAAGGGCAAGCATTCTGAATAGTCCTCAATACTTTATATCAATCCAATTATGGCAGTGCATGCAAACTCTAGCTTGTTACAGCATGTTCCCCTTGCTCCAGAACACAAAGTGTAAAGGGAAAAAAAAAAAAAAAATATATATATATATATATATATATATATATATATATATATATATATATATATATATATATATATATATAAATTAAAAATCTCTCTCTCTCTCTCTCTCTCTCTCTCTCTCTCTCTCTCTCTCTCTCTCTATATATATATATATATATATATATATATATATATATATATATAATTGAGTCAAGTCTTATGAGGGGTTCCCAGTTGTTGTGTAATTCATATATCAGTTACTAAAATAATCTTGGGAACCCCCTAAATCTATTTTTTATTTGTCATGGGTGGTCACAGGTCCCCCCAGCCCCCCTCAATTCGAGCACTGTATATATCCCTCTAGGATGTATCCCTTGTACCCAGTTACTTGTACTAGAACAGACCCACTGCAATCTTGGCCAGTACTAAAGATGATTCAACATGCTTGTTCTGATTTCAAGAAATCTAGATATTTGGTGTTATACAATGGTGGATTTAATCTTTATGTACTATCCACAGACTAATGACATTCATAATCATTCATTTGTATTTAAATTTTGCTGTGTTAAAAGCAAATTCATCCATAATTATACAATTTATATATTATCGGAATTTGGATCATCCATCTCCATACACCCCTGTCCTCTACATCTGCCTCTTTCAACCCAACCACCTGCATGTCTTTCCTCATCACGTCCATAAACCTCCTCCTTGGCCTTCCTCTTTTTCTCCTTCCTAGTGGGTCCATCCTCAGCATAATCCTACCATACCCTCACCGTGTCTCCAAAACGTCCTACATGTCCCTCTAATTAACTCATTTCTAAGAAAGCAGGTTCTTTAATGCTGCTTAACTGAGAGATAATTGAACACAGCAAGTGTGGCATCAACTGTAGCTCTTTTGTGGTATCAAATCATTTTTTTCACTAATTGCCTGTCTAATAAAACGATAATAAATAATAAATTAAATAATAAATAAATAAAACATGAATATGGCATAAAATATAACTGAATAATATGCCAGAAATCTTGGTGTACAGTTTGTTGACATGCTATTTACAATAGTAATATTAATAATTTGGTCCAGTAGTAAAAGCTTACTTGACTTTACATTTTAAACAGTACACTTCTAAATGCAGTCTAGGTCTTGTTTTTGCCAGCCTGATAGGTCTAGCTTTCTTCTTTGCTGTTGAAATGACACATGACCACATTTTTAGTTTAAGAACGGTTTATTTTGTTTTCAGTAAAGCAGTAAAAAGGCCCAGATTTCCTGGAACATGTGAAATGTGCGCCGTGGGATAAAAAAGTGCAATAGCCCCACCCCTTTGTTTAAATTAGATGGAAATGCCACGGCACATTAGACATAATTGACCCCAGAGCGGTCAAATACAGCACCAGGTAAAGGAAAACACATCTCAGATGAACTTGAAACAGTACATGTTACCGATGATGTGATTCATTAATCATTAAGAAGAACTAATTTAATATTAGACGGGTAATACACTGGCTAGTGAAGCTTATTGAGAGAAGCTTAGTCAACTAAACAAAATATAGACATATCAACACACCAGGGTTTAACACACACATACACATAAACACACACACACACACACACACACACACACACACACACACACACACACACGCTTTAACTTTCAGACAAACCGCTTAAAATCTTAAAAAAAAAAAAAATCTTATACAGTATTACAGATTTCCACAGTGACTAAAATGCATAAGGTACTGAAAGCAAAATAAAACAATATTTTGTTATCATGTGTACAAACTCGGTAATAATGTCAAGGTCAAGTTCACATGGTGCAAACAAAACAGCAACAAAAGCAAAATTAACCTGCAGTTACATAAGCCATCATACTGTATGCATACGATATATAATAGCTAGTTCTTTAAATATAAAGGGTTAAACGTCTGTAGATCAAGTGATGGAAGCACCAATTCCACCTATTTAAGGAATGTCAGGAAGTATGTCATTTATTTTCAGGTTCAAAACTCATTTATTGTAACATCAGCACTATTATTGCTCTTTTAGTTGATTTGTTTCTTTTTCTTTTTTAAATTTGTTATCCTGATTTTGACCTGCTTGTACTGTAAAAGGTATTGATGTACTACGAGGACACGTGCCCAGAGTCCCATTTTGTAGAATTCTTCATGAATGGAATTAATCATACTTTTTATTCCCTAAAACCAGTAGAATCCAAATTCTAATACAAGTTTTACAATTGTGTAAAGGCCAGAAAAGGAGTACAAAAATACCACCACTGACATTTTGTTTTGAATGTGTTTGACTGGAGCACAAAGGTCTCCAAGGAGGTAACCATTTATTTTATTTAGGCACAAATGTGTATCATGTATAAATATGAATAAACAAAAATAAAGTGCATTAGACAGCTAATGCAAGATTTTAAACCAATTCTGCTACTATTGCCACCACAATGCAAAGGGAAATATAATGGCTTTTGTCTTTTAAAATCTCAAAAAAATAAGAAATAAGTGCCTTAAGGTATACAATGACAAATAATGAACCTAGATATTAGTATTTTTGATTTGGTGTACCCATCTACAAAATAAGATCTCGGCAACATGGTGGAATGTGTCACGTGAACAGCTTTCCTCAGCTTCTCTTTGAGTTTGTAAAAAAAGAAAAAAAAAAAAAAAAACCTTTCCTGTAGGTATAAAACAGACTTTTTGTACATGATAGGATTGTTTTTGCATATCAAATGTACATTCTAGATCATGCAGTAGCACCATTTTTTCTTGAGGTCATTTCACATCCCAAGAGAGTCTTTACTTTCTCCTCCTGCCGCAGATTTTGCCTTGACACCCCACACCACCTGAAAACGAAAAACATCACAATCAAGTTAGGGGCATAATCAAAGGCACAGGAATGTTCCCTTCCCTCAGCTATTTGTTCATTATTCAGCAAATTCCATATTCAAGATTTTGCCATATGTAATGGACATACATATACATTGCGTTTCTTTCTCTTTGAATTTCCACTGAATCCTCTGAAATAAATTATAGCGTACATAAGGAAAAAAGCAAGGGAAAGAAATGAAAAGGGATTTATTGTTGTGTTATTTAATTCTTCATACAACACGTTTCCCCCCCAAATAACCTGGAAGTTATCGATCGGAAAAGATCAAAATGAAGCCAAATCAGAGCGACACTCTGTACAGTGACATTTCATCAACCAGTGGCAAAGCTGTGGTTAGACAAAGGACCCCAATTTCTTTCCACAGTAACAGATAGATTGTTGGCCTGAGGATCAAATGATTACATTGCATTACAATGCCTAAAACTGCTGGTAATCCAGATAAGTGAATTGTCTTACCCACAGGAGCCAATCAAATTAGAAGCGTCAATCAGCACAACTTTTGCAAATTAGAGGATTTTACTCGAAGATAGCAATAAAAAATTTGAATGCATTACTAATAAATATCAGCATTCAACACTTCGAACTGTAGTGCCAGGTGGGCAACGTGTTTTTTAAATCCCAGCTGGGATGACACAGGCTTCATTGGCAGGCAGTTGGACACACCCAACCTGAAACGTGTCAGTGAGGTCGTGTCATGCCTATTAGCATGTGTGTGAATGCACTCAAGGAACCTTACATGTGGTCCTCAATAGCTACTATTCATTACTGTGGTTAGGATGGGTGAAGGAAAATTTGAATCATTTGAATATGCCAGGTAAGTGAACCATTAATAGATAACATACCTCTGTAGCCTCCACCACCCAGGAATCCCTGAAGTGAACCATATTTGGCGGCTTTAGCTTAAAAAAGAAATATGTAAAAGAAATATTATTATCTTTGCATGATTTCACTAAAAGTTGACTTAAGCTTTATGCATGTTGTTATATATTTTTTTTCAATATATAATTTTACAGTATCCTTTCACAGCATTTAACTAACTAATGAAAGAAACAAATCTGTTAATATCTATATTTGGATATTTTCTGTTTGATTAGTTCTTCACATTCACTGTAAAGCTGCACACACAGCACAGCAAAATACAGTATGATGTGACTTACCTTGCTGAGGTGTCAGACCGGGTACATATCCTCCTTAAACACAAAGATTTTTTTTATATGAAAAACAGTATATATTTAATATTATTTTTTCCCGAGATTTTACCAAAGTAGAACCTGCTGATTTCATCTTCATTTTGAAAGTCTACATATTAAACCAACTGACTGAGATTTATATATATATATATATATATATATATATATATATATATATATATATATATATATATATAGAGAGAGAGAGAGAGAGAGAGAGAGAGAGAGAGAGAGAGAGAGAGAGAGAGAGAAAGATAGTGATTTAGTCCAACTGTCTCAGCTGCCCCATGATGCAGCAGCAATAAGAAAAATCTAAAGTGATGGGCATCACGTAAGATTATGATTTGTGTCTAACTAGTTAACATAGCTTTGTTTTGCGAGTGTTGCCACAGCCATAGAATTTACTTGTATCATAATTAACTGCTAAATATTAAACCAGAACTCTGCAGTGGATAGAGGTGATCTATAATGCTTAGTGTAGACTGAGGAAAGTTAAAATTATTTAATAGATCAGCTGTTGAATTCCAGTAGTGGACAGTAACGGAGTAAATAAAATTTGTTACTCTACTTAAATAGCTTTTTCACATATCTGTACTTAACTGAAATATTTCCACTTAGAGAGACTTTTACTTTTACATTACTACATTTCAAAGTTTAATATCTTACTTTTTAATCAATTTATTTAGCACAATCAGTTGTTCCATTTTTATTTATGGGTGGATTAAATCTTAACTGGTCAAACATGCAGCAAGCCACCAATCAGGGAAAAGCATGCACTCTGATTTGAACTTGTTTTGATTGGCACTTGGTGGTATCTACATACAGTTCAGCACCAGTTCATCAGCAAGCAGAACATTTTGAGAGGAATAAATGATAGAAGAAACTCCTGATTCTAATTTGCCACAACATCTGTGGCCTTGTTTGCGTGATTTTATTAGGTAGTTGAAAAGAAGGTTTTAATTTTAATAGATAACAATCAGTGTTTGACTAATTAATTTCATTCTATTAATAGAGTAGGGATAAACAACTATGAGGAACAAAACTTATAGGCAATAAACGTACACATTCCTTTATATAACCTTATTACCGCTTAATCGGTGAAAAGCTGCTTTTAGAAAAAGTCCATTGTAAAAAGCGCTATACAAATAAAATTGAATTGAAATGAGATCGGTGTACTAAGAGTTACATTGGAGTCTATTCACATAAACTAAGTTGATTAAGCCAGATGGTAATAGGATCATTATAGCCATAATAAATCATAGTACTTTGGATACTTAAGTACATTTGGTAAATACAAGGTAAATACTTTTGTACATTTACTCAAGTAAAAGTTTAAAGGGAGCACTTTTACTTTTACTTGAGTAATACTTTACCTTTACTTTAACTTAAATACATGGTTTGTGTACTTTGTTCACCACTTTTGAATTCGAACCAATCTGTCATAGCCCAAATACATTTGTAAAAAAATGGCAAACTGTATAGACAAAATGCAAAAAAAAAAAAAATTTAGCTTGATTCAGTTTGTTTATGGTCACTCAGGAAAGGAGGAGCTGATTGAAGAAGATAAAAAAAAATAATATTTCAGTTCTGTTAAGGTAAGAGCCAACTTAAAGGGAGTTCATTTCAGGTTATTCATTGCTTATCAGCACCTACTTTAAGTAAAGTCCACTCTAATCCTACCAGAATACCTATATAGCAAAACACGTTCAAAAATCCGTTAAATGTGCAACAACAAATATTTTTTCTCTTCTAGATGATAATAAATGTTTACCAAAGAAGCTACTGTCAAATTATGTAACTTTTCATATAAACAGACAAGCAAGTAATCTGTAGCTAAGGTGCTAAGCAGGGTAGGACACTGTACTAAAAGTGAACACCAACTAGAGTAGGAAGTAGAGAAGGATCGGTTTTGGTTTATGGAAATAAGCATGATCATATTTAAAGAAAAACAAAAAGCTCATTGCTGACTCAGAATGCAGAAGATAACAATAGACCATTGTTTGTAAATGATCAGACCAGTGTGAGGTTTCACAGTATGCAATAATGACTGTCAGTGGTACAAATTCATTTTGCATGATATTTGCACCAGGGCCTGGTATGATTTTACATAGCAAATAGCAAAGGTCTATCAAATTCCCACACTATTTAGCTACTGATAGCACAAGGCACATGTTTCCACCATCAACATCTTCATGCAGGTAAGTGATTCAGAGTTTGGGAGAAATAATAGAAAAAAATGCATATGTGGATAAAAAACAAAAAAAGTGTCCCAGCATCTACATGCCAAAAAAATGATGACAGGAGGAATTCTGTTTATAGTTTCTAAATAGTTTTGCTATGGTGTATATAATAATATTTAACTTCCTTCATGCCAAATAGATTTTATTTGTGACATGGGACTTATTTTTGCTTTTTATATTAAAGCAGAAAAACTTGTATAAGCACAATGTTTTTTTCTTATTATTTTATCAATGCTAATTTAATTATTGGTAAGTTATTGGCACGTCAGTGTCCTAAAATAAATGAAAGCCCAACATGGTGTACAGAAAGAGAAAGAAGCTGAAAGGCTATCTCAATTCCACATTTATGCAAATCAAGCATCTCTCCTCCAGCTCGTACACACAATCATGTTTTATGTGTGACATTTCCTTGTTTAGTTTTGCACTAGTGCTACATGGCTATCATGGGAAAATAAAATTTGTATGTCATTTTAAAAATATTATAGCAACTGTAATATTGCATGATATTTTTTTTTGTAGGATGATTAGATATACCTGCTTTTGAAAGAGGCTGTTAAAAATCGTAGTATTAGATAGTATCACCCAGTGGTTGATATCAGGGTACATCTTGATCTCTGTTTCTTTCTCTTTCTGCAAGTGTGCTGCAAAACTGAGCTAATGTCAGGCTTTCAGTCATTACCTGTCATCATCTTGCAATACTGCCACAATCCCGGTCCTACTCCAGAACAAGGGTAAATGCACTCAGTTTCAAATGTATAGCAAAGAGGTGAGAGGCTGATCACTCTATTTTCTCTCTGTGTAAAATGTTTTGCCTTAAGCAACAAGCTCAAGACTTCTCAAACTGTATGACATTTTTTGCACCTAATATTCATCACAATGTAGATTTTTCTCTATGCTATTCCCTGCATGGTCAAATGCGTATCTATATAAAACCACCACTGGTAATAAATCAATCTTTCCTCCTTTCAGCACACTGCTGTCTTTGTTATATGGCTTTTGGTTGCATCTCGTCCCAAAAAATGTAATTCTTAAGCTCACTGAACAATAGATAACCCAAAAATAATATCCTGTAATTTCCCTTGTAACCAGAAATACTGTCAGAACTGCTGTTTTTTTTTATCATTAATCCACAACATACACCAAAAAACACGTTACAGATTCACATATATAAAGTACTAACAAAATGCTGCAGATAGTCTTACCTGGATAAGCCTGTGGATAGCCTCCATACGTTCCTGGGGCAACAGCTCCTGTTAATAGGAAAATTTTATATACCAAAATAGTGCAGCACTTCACCTACATGTTCTAGAAGTTTAGGGCAAAGATTATAAAGAGTATAAAGGAGTATGTTCATACATAAGTATGTTAAATACATTCAATATTTATAGTTACATTTTAGATAATTAAACATCTTCATGCAAATCTTGTTCCTATTATGACTTTATATACTTTATAAAAACTGTACATATGCATCGTTTTTTTTTAATATGACACATCATATAAGAACACATCATGAAGATCATAGGGAACCCTACTGAGACGTACAGTAGCACTGAGAGTCTTTCATATATGTTAAATAATGTCTTCTTACAGAAAGCCAATTGATTGATATTAACACTATGAATATTAAAGAAATTTGTGAATAATTTAGTTATTAAATATCATCAAAAATAAATGTTAGGAAATATCAAGGAAGACGTGTGTTAATTTTCTAAATGTTGTCATTGGTGTTTTAATGTTGAGGTTTATTAACGGTTACCAGTGTAGTAAAGAATGCTATTCTGTGTAAAGTTTCACATGAATATTTGTTAAATCTTGGTTGCATTTGACAATTGCTTATGGTTATTGACAACACACAGCTGTTCAATCTTAAAATAATATCAGATTTATTGATTTTCTATTGTTTCATACCATCAAGCCAAAACAAAGTTTGTTTTAAGAGGGGTGGTCTAGATGATCAATTAAAACCAAACTGGATTAACTTGGACTGTAGGTATAAACTGTATGCAGGTAATTACGAAAAACGTAAATCGGCCGAATGAAGTTAACACCCAAATATTTATGTCATATATAATATATAGCTTCAGTATCAAGCTCTGTATGTGGCTCTTTGTTAAAATATATACATGGATGACAAGCATTTGCTGTTTTTTTCTCACCTTGCTGATATCCAGTGCCCAATGACCCATAGCCTAAAGAGATCACAGAGAAGACTGTTAGGACACTGAGTCAAAAAACGGTTAAAGAAAGTGAAGGTAGAGGTTCCATACTAAAAGAATTCCTTCCCTCGCCAGAGATCTTTTTATCACCACAGAGGATCTGACTGTACACAAACTTTTGCTTAATTTAGAAAAGTCCGTTAGAAGCTGAGCTTCAAACAGCAAAAAAACTTCCACAGGGAGTTATTATCAGACATTCCCTTCTCCTAACTTCAAACAGCACTAACTAGATGTTGTGCAGAATTACTGTAATGATGTTACCACCAGTTTCAAATAGGGTCAGCATGCAACATTATAGAGCCTGTAGTATATATTGTCTGGATATTTGAGTCCAAAATTGAACAACATGGAATATAGTTTACACTTTAAACTGTACTCCTGTCTATATCCATCCCTTTCTGTCTAATTCAAATATCTCACTCTTTCACTCTTTCACTCTTTCACTCTTTCACTCTCTCTCTCTCTCTCTCTCTCTCTCTCTCTCTCTCTCTCTCTCTCTCTCTCTCTCTCTCTATATATATATATATATATATATATATATATATCTTATATAATATTTATATAATATAAATATTAGTATGATATAAGTATAATATTTATACTTTTTTACACTATATTTTTTATTTATTTGACTTTATTTTATTTTTATATTTTATTTCTATTTTCCTGTTTACATGTTGTACAGTCGTAAAAAGCATTTCACTGTCGTACTCTGTTTAAATGTGTATGTGACAAAAAAATGTGAATTTGAATTAGTTTATAAATCTGAATGTGCAGATGATGTACCTGGTTTGGGTGGTTTAGCTGCTCCAAGGCCAACACCAGAAGGATATGTCACACCTGTAATAAAACCATGATATGATCACATACCCTTAAACTAGTAGGAACTTCTAGCAAGTATCCGGTTCTTTTGGTTAGGGCCATCTGCAATAAGTCAGACTAATTGTAGAAAGATCAGAACAACATGGGATCTGGTTCCTAATCATGTACTTACTGTAAGTAAGGTAAAGCCTGAATTTGTTTTACACATGCATTTCAGGACGTGGCTCTTTTTATTGATCTTTCTCTTTTTGCCTTTTATACATTATACAATTTTTAAGGCAAGAGCATGTTGCTTATTATACCTGGTGCTGTAATTGGCTTGGCTCCTGGAAGAACTGGGGCAAAGCCACCATAAGGACCTTAATGAGAGGAAACTCTGTTTAACAATACTAACTTTAACTCTGTATTTTCAAATATACTGTGAACCTGCTGCTACAAAATCAAAACCTGGGTAAATGGGAAAATTGTATTGAAATGTACCCTGAAATGTAGTGTAAAATAAAGACTCACCATAGCCACCATATGAGGTCGCACCTGTGAACATGAACAATGTCACAAATTTGTTTAAAAATAATACAAATAAAAATTACAAATAGGAAAACACTTGCCTGTCTTGGGAGCTTTGAAAGGAGTACCTAAAAAAAGATTAGGTGAAAAAAAAAACTATTCAGATGGTAGGTAGGATTCTAAAAAATGTTTTTAGCATTTTATAATAATAATAATAATAATAATAATAATAATAATAATAATAATAATAATAATAATAAAAATATAGCGACCTCTAGTGGACAAAAATGCATAATGATTATTTTGATGCACTTCTCAAATAAGTAAAATATTAATTTGCAATAAAATTAATAAATTAAAAGAAGAAGTCAGTAATCAAGTGGCAATACAAAGAGGTCCTACTGATTCTTTAATCTGACACCATGAATAGGATAAAATGTTTATTGTTACAGTATAAACTTTCCTAAAACACAATTGTCTACACAAATTACCCCTCTTTTTAAATATGCATGTCAAAAACAAGCACATATATCAGCCCTACAGGTCCAAATAAAGTTTACAATTAAATCTATAAATACATATAGATTATGGGTGACACACAATGTCTCACTCTGTATCTTAAATGATTTATATCAATATTTGTTGTTAATGTAAATTGAATTAGGTCCTCAACACTAAGAAAGCTAACTATATTAAGAACATAGATGGAAATGTTTTTAATCCATAAATCTAAATACAAGAATTTAATTCAGAATGAAATGTATACCTTGAGGTACATCACCTCTGCCTGCATAGAAAAAGCAGAAAATAAGCAATTAAAAGACGCATATACATGAACAAACACAAGAGAACTGTAATGGGGGGGAAATAACTAGAGTTTCTTGAAAAAAAACATGATTGTGTTTTCTCATATAAGAACAATCCAGAAGTCACACCACCATTAATGAATTGAACTCGATCTTATTTCCCCCTCTTTTCTGTTCTCTATTAAAAAAAAAAAAAACCACAGAGAAATCTGACACATTATGTAACACTCACAAACTGTGTACGCCACCACAAAATGTTTAATCTGGACACCCAAAGTATTAAATTAAAGCATGCCATGTTGACATTAAGCAGAGTTTGCTGCAAGGTCTGCATGGTTAGTGGAAAATGACAGAAACAGATGGGCAGACTGAAGGGTTATTTTTTCTAGAGAAACATTTATCACAGAATTTCATGCCACATAAGCAATCTTACTGGGCTTAGGAGCTTTGCCAGTTTCAACACTAGGTGTCGGTCCTGCCAAGAAACAACAGGTTCCACCTTCAACCTTTTTCAACAGTTTAAAGAAATGCAGCACAGAGGTAACTGGCTTGACGGGCACTGCCATGAAATAGTAGCCTGAATCAGCTATGAAGCGTTATGTTAGCCCTAATTGGCCAGACATAGACCTCTGATAAGAGTTCAGTGGAAAAAAAGGAAACAATCATTTTCAAGAGCAGATAGCTATAGATATAGAAAGATGTCTTTGCGCATTTAACAGCTGCTCTAAAGCAAATACTTAGCTGAGCTTATCCAGGGTAACTATTTATCAGAATGAAAGCGCTAAGCACAAAGCCGAGTACAATTTTTACAACTTCTACCATATCCCCAAGAGGAAGTCTTTTGTACCTTATATATCTTTTACCTTGGAAAATTAACATATTTACAATTTTAGGCACAATTATCTTTGTTTTTCTTTTTTTCTGCATCTATATTCAGTTGCTACTTAAAAAGTCTGTCAGTACTGTATATACGATTCTCTCTGGGATTTTGGTAAAAAAAAAACTAGTTACCCATATACATAAACATCATCACAAAGGGACATTTTATACTTCTGTGGTGTTGCAAGTTTTTGGTGCATTTTTATCTGCCAGCCATTCACCATCCAGGATGAAGTCAGTATTAGCTGCAGATGTTCTACTTAATCTTCATGCGGCTACCATCCATCACTTTTCAAAGTGTTTTACCAATTGTGAAAATTTTATAACATAAAAGTCTTCAGTGTATTAAAGCTAAAATCGTTAAGCATTAAATGTTACTGACATTAACAATGTAAATGTAAAGTGCCTGTGTAAGATCAGCTGGCAAGCTTTGTATGTTTTAATATCTTGTTATAGGAAAAACTATAATTTAATATAAATTATATATAATATAATGGACTTTAGAGCTCATTGAAAAGCATATTTGTAGAATTTTGTAGACTTAATAGGCTCAGAATATATATATATATAAAGAGTACTTAGTACTTAGAATGGTCTAAACCATATAAAACAGTGCTTCTTTTGATCATACAGCATAAATGTTAAAATGTTAAAGATCTTACCTGGAACAATTGTTCCATCAGGGGCGAGAGTTGGGCCCCTTGCTTTACAAAAAGAACAGTTGCAGTCAGTGACAATGATCAGAAAATGAAAAAAAAAGATGGGTATTGCAGGTTTACTTAGCTGGGGCAAATGTATTTCTAGTACCTGGTCTCACAGGCAAACCCGTGCCATCGGGAGTAAGGAGTCCATCATCATCTGGCAAAACACCCACAGCAGGTGTAGCTGCAGGTTCCGAAACACCGGTTCCAGTAATGCCAGAACTTGGCCCACCTATAAGAGAGTACCACACTTTAAACAAATGCCTAGGACAGACATCATTTTTGTTGGATGAGCTACTGTTTGACAGAGTGCAGGCATTGTTGTACCAGTTTTAGAAGGTTTGACTCCCACTGGATATCCTGTAAATAAAAAAATATTGTAAAACTTCCCCAATTTAATGTAGGCATAAGTCATAAAAAGGGAGAGAATTG
Organism: Silurus meridionalis; assembly: GCF_014805685.1. Classification (NCBI taxonomy): domain Eukaryota; kingdom Metazoa; phylum Chordata; class Actinopteri; order Siluriformes; family Siluridae; genus Silurus; species Silurus meridionalis. Next base: position 12,990,459 of record NC_060903.1, read on the forward strand.
GAAGAAACTGACAGAACTTTTTATTGAATGTACCGTAATTTCTGGACTATTACAAGCACCGATATATAAGCCGCACCCACTAAATTTGACAAATATTTGTATATTTTATGTCTACACTGAAACTAATGAACTATACACAGGCTTTAACGAAAGACAGTGTCTGTTACACGGCGTAACGGGTGAAATATGTTGTGGCCCCTTTAAGAGCAGAGCGGTATTTTGGGAATAGGCTGCCGCTGCATTTTTTCCGGTAATACTGCATGTGTGCAAGACCGAGGAATATGTCCTTTTTATTTTCTGATGCTTATTTCTAAGTTTCTTTGACTAACCCGTTACGCTGTCACCAAGAAAAATAAAAAAGCACGAGTTTTGGAAACCTGTCTGTGCTTATATGATTTCTGTTGCAACTGGTGTTAGTGGCTTGTATCTAAACAGTAGCCTACCAAGAAAGTCATTGTTCACTGTCTTCCTCCTTCCTTTCACAACTATTTCTCTCGAGAGTTTTTCTTCTGGCATCGTCGTGCGTTTAAAAATCACCACCGGTGGAAGTTTTTTCTCCCGATGCCGTGCAGCTCAGAACACAGGTGAGGTGCGTTTTTTTGTTTCCGTTTGGAAATTTTATTGGTCTAATGTTATGTCGCTCAGTTATTTGGCTTGAAGTTTGTGAAACCGGGAAAAACCCAGGAAAAATCCAGAAATTAGCCGCTTCGTTGTTTAAGCCGCGGGGTTCAAAACATGGGAAAAAAGTAGCGGCTTATAGTCCGAAAAATATGGTACCTATAAATCTGAGCCTGGGCCATTAAGGGCCTTAAAAACGGTTCATACAAAACATGTCTTGGTATATACAGTACAACAAGTTGCCTCAAATGTCTTTCTTGTTGCCTGACATCAATGTTTTTGCTTAATAGGTACTTATGTGCATTTTTGCTGTCTAGAAAACATATGCTTTATTACATGTTTTAGGAAATGTATTTCATGACAACTCATAATGTTTAATTAAATAAAACATAAAAATGTCACTGATACTGTGGCAAATATTCAAATCTTAATTTCTTTAACACCATGGCTCTTATAGAAATACTGGCTGGAAGGCAGTGCTGCGGAGTGGTAGCTCAGTGGTTAAAGCACTGTGTTACTGATAGGAAGGTTGGGGATTCAAGCCCCAGTATTGCCAATTTGCTATATTTGCGCCCTTGAGAAAGGCCCTTAACCCTTTCTGTGCTCCAGGGGTGCCGTATGATGGCAGATATGTGAAGTGAATAATTTTACTGTGCTGTAATGTATATGTGAGAAATGAAGGCAAATCTATTCTATTCAATTGCATAATAAACCCCCCACAATGCATCACACTCCTCTGATCCTCTGGCACTGCTTGACTCAAACCATAATCTCTTAGGGTACAAGAAAGGCATTCTTTAAGGTAGCAGAATTAATATCCTCTTAATATACCCGATGTCTGAACAGCTGAGTCACTAGCAATTTTCAAAACGACTTCTAAAGTCCTACTGCTGATAAAAAAATATAGCTTTCTAACTATATTCCCTCCCAACAGAGTTCTTAGATTGGTGGTATGCATAGTCTGTAACCTAATAAATAAGTCAAGTCAAGTCAGGTTTATATCTATAGCGCTTTTCACAACAGACATTGTCTCAAAGCAGCTTTACAGAATTTAACAGTGAAGGTGAACGATGTGTATTTATCCCTGATGAGCAGCCGTGGCGACTGTGGCAAGGAAAAACTCCCTTAGATGTTATGAGGAAGAAACTCATAAAATAGCTCAACATTTGCGATCATGATAATCAACATGGACGTATTTAGCTAAAGTGTATCTCTAAATGATTTAGTCCAAGTGTCCAATTAAAACAACATGGCTTGTTGTATCTTGAGAAAATTTTACATACATAAAGTACTAGCTTACATAACATCAAACATTAAAGCAGCTGGTGCAGTTAACATGCAATTAACAATAACTAATATTACACAATCTTCAAATATCAAAAAGCATATTGATCTTATGGTACTACAAGTAAAGATGTTACATTTTTCAAGGGTCAGAATCATAATTTACCTCCAGTTCCAATTCCAGTCCCTGTTGGTACTCCCCCTGTTCCTGTTATAGTCCCTGTACCTCCTACAGTTCCTAGAAAGGTTTGATATTGGTGATTACTCATTTTAAATTTAAGCCACTTATTATGGATTGTAAGATTTGAAAAATATAAAATGGAACATAATTGAGAATAAATCTTACCATATTTAGCAGGCTTACCTCCAACAGGATATGCTGTAAAGGTATAAGGCCATGTTATAATAATTTTTTTTTTTGTAAACATTTCCTCTGGTAAAATTAATTTCATGATCATTTCAGGTTTTATTTGGGACTAGCGATAAATTAAAGCAACTTGCACTTTTGTTTTCAACTGGACATTCAGTCAAGAAAAGTGTTTTGTACTTTTGAAAATGACCCTGTTGACATTGAAACAGGTTTGCAATGGTAAATGAGAAGTAATGAACATTGGACAAATTCCTAGGACATTGATCTAATATTAAAAAGCCTGTATTTAATATATTTTAAAATGAATTACTTCCGACTCCTGTGGCTGTTCCCGGGATTCCGCCTGTTCCTCCAACGACTCCTTGCGCTGTACCAACTCCTCCTTACATCCAGAGAGAAGCAAAAATAAGTCACATTTAAGATTATGCTCTGTATCTTTATTCTTTTTTACATTACTTATAAGAATTCAGAATTAAATGTAAGGTGTTTGATGGCAATGCTATTTTAAGAGTACATTACATCTACTATTTCATGCATATATTATTAATATTAAATATACAGAGAGAGAAAGAGAGAGAGTACAGAGTACACTACTTCTTCTTCTTTTGGCTTCTCCCGTTAGGGGACGCCACAGCGGATCATCTGACTTCATACCCCCCTGTCCTCTACATCTGCCTCTTTTAACTACCTGCATGTTTTCCTTCACCACATCCATAAACCTCCTCCTTGACCTTCCTATTTTCCTCTTTCCTGGTGGCTCCATTCTCAGCATTCTTCTACTGATATACCCCATGTCCCTCTTCTGCACATGTCCAAACCATCTCTATTGGGACTCTCTAACTTTGCCATCCTACATGTGCTGTTCCTAAATGGCATCGTTTACCAAAATTGTATGAAGCACATAGCCCTGACTTTAAACCTCATTGAAATCACTAATCACTCTCACTAATGCTCTTGTGGCTGAAATTAGCACAATTCCCCCAATGCCACCTTCCGGGAGGTTTTGAGTTCTGAGCAAAGCTCATAACCCTCAGATGTTTATATGTATAAATGAAATAATTGTAGGTCCCTCCAGATGCTGTAAAGTTGCAATGTAAATAAATGCAAAGGGGAGACTAAATCTGGGACAGGGTGTTCAACAAGCATATTTGTGTGCTGGTAATGTGTTGACAATCATTTGGCTATATTGCTATATTGTGTTTACAGGGCAGGGCCATTTTCAAGCTAAATACATGTAGCTTTGAATGTGGAAAATTGGATAAAAAACCCCACAATCTCCAGTCTCCACTGTTGTCAGATTCTTCATTGAACCTTTATAAGTTCCAATAGAAAGACAAACTGAAGAACATCTTTTAAATGTCAGATGTCACTAAAATATTTCAACTTATGCATACTGAGACTCTAATCTTTTATTTTATATTGTTATAAACATACTTAGCAACTGCCAGCAACTCGAATACCAACATCACCAGAACCTGGGCAACATGACTAACCATTTTGGTTAACTTCAAAATTATGTTTTAGGTGAGTCAACATTCAGACATTATTTGAAGTTTTGTTATCTTTGAGTGTATGTACATACCATATTTCAGTGCTTTAGCACCAGCAGGATATCCTAAACAACACAACAAAAAGAAAACCCTTAGATTTATTATTGTGAGTTGACTACAAGTACTGCAATCTCCTTTTATTATTATACAACTGGGTTTTATTTACTCTAACAAACTTTAAAACACAATGCACCTCCTGGGACACCACCTGGTACACCTCCTGGCACACCACCTGGTACACCACCTGGTACACCTCCTGGTACACCACCTGGTACACCTCCTGGCACACCACCTGGGACACCTTTAAATAAAAAAGTTTAACAATAATCATTTAAACAAGCATGTAAATATATATTTATATGTCATAGATGTTACCAAATGTACATACCATATTTTAATGCTTTAGCACCAGCAGGATATCCTAAACAACACAATAAACAAAGCCTTTGTTTTACTACTGTAAGTTTCCTACACCTTGTGAGACTGCCTCCTTTCATTACTGTATAAATGTGTTTAATGTACTTTTATTTCTTTCAATTATTAAAGGGGAAAAAATATATTAAATAAAATGTACCTCCTGGAACACCTCCTGGAACTCCACCTGGAAGACCACCTAGGACACCTCCTGGGACACCTCCTGGTACACCTCCTGGGAAACCTCCTGTAAATCAAAAGCAAAGTTTAGCAATAGGTTTTTCAGACAAACATTGAACAACACATTGGTATTTAAAGTTTTAAAGTTATATATTATAGATCTAACCAGATGTACATACCATATTTCTGTCCTTTAGCACCAGCAGGAAATCCTAACAAAACACAGTAAAACAAAGACTGAGTTTATTCCACTTAATGCAAATGATATCCTTTTTTTTTTTTTTAAAACCTTTTTATATATATATATATATATATATATATATATATATATATATATATATATATATATATATGCATGCAAACTATAAAATAAAATGTGACACACCTCCAGGCACACCTCCAGGCACACCTCCTGGCACACCTCCTGGCAAACCTGTAAAAAAAATTTTTTTTTAATGAGCTGTGATATGAACATGTAACACATTTAAAAATAATATGAAAAAATTGGGCTGCCAAAATTAAGGTGTTAATAACACATTAACGCAAATTTGATTTTATTAATTACTAAAACAAATTAATTAAAACTGATTATTTTATTAATTAAATGATGAATTAATAATTTCTGTTTGACTATTTTTATTAAAAATTTTAATAAATAAATATAAAAGAGGCGAAAATAAAACCTTCAGCACAACACACATTTATTCACGACGCCCTTTCTTTACTCAAATTAAAAAAGGAAATAAACCACTAATAATTTTTAATCAGTAAACATTTGTTTTAGTGACGTGCCAAGTCTCAAATCAAGCACCAAAATCCGCCATAATGCACACATCCGGCAATTAAAATCGTCCGTGTGGAAACATAGCAGAAGTTATGTTTGGTATCCTGATGATTTACGTAATTTAAAACTCCATAATTACTTTAAAACATTTACGAGTATTTTTATGCTGTATATTGAGTATGGTTTCACTAATAATAACAATACATTTTCATAAAACATCCATATTTGTTCATGCCCATTTTAATTAGAGTATTAGAATTTTAGTTTGATTAATTAGTATTAAAAACTTAAAAAGTATTAATTTAAGGTACATTTAAAACAGATAAAATGTGCGATTAAGTTGAGATTAATCACAAATTTACTCATAACGATCATGCTATAATTTGCGATAAAAAAATTTAATCGATTGACAGCCCTATTGTGTATATATTTAAAGTATATTACAGAGGTAACCTAATGTACATACCATATTTCAGTGCTTTAGAACCAGCAGGATATCCTAAACAACCCAATGTAAAACAAATACTTTGCTTGACTACTGTGACTTTACTGCACATATTGCAAGATGCCCTTTTTATTGAATGTAAAAGTGTGTTTAATTCTTTTTATTTATTTATTTATTTATTTTTAAACAAACCTCCTGGAACACCACCTGGCACACCACCTGGAACACCACCTGGCACACCACCTGGCACACCTGTAAATGAAAAACAACGTTCAAATATGCTGTGGCCCAAACATGTAAAGTTTTTAAAAGTTATATTAAAATAAAAGTTAACTCGTGACAATCATGCTATTAATTGCGATAAAAAATTGTAATCGATTGACAGCCCTAATAGATATATATTTAAAGCATATTACAGAGGTAACCAAATGTACATACCATATTTCAGTGCTTTAGCACCAGCAGGATATCCTAAACAACCAAGATTTAAAAAAACACTTTGTTTCACTACTGTGAATTTATTGCACTTAGTTTGCACTTAAGTGTGCCTTATTTTATTCATATAAAATTGTGTTTTAACAAACCTCCTGGGACACCTCCTGGGACACCACCCGGTACACCACCCAGTACACCACCCGGCACACCACCAGGCACCCCACCAGGCACCCCACCAGGCACACCTGTCAAAAATCATTTATACTGCAAATATTAGAAAAAAATAATATGTTCTAAATATATTCAAAAAGGAATTGGAAGCACTCTAATAAATTACCTTCCTATTTACAATATGCCTATAGGCTTAAATCCAAATAGAGATCCAGAGAAATATATTTTAAGTACTAAACAAATACAAATCATATGATTGTGTTATGCCCCAGTTTGTATACTGTCTAGTACAATTTGTATTGGTTTGGATCTGTACTCATGCAAAATCAATGCTGTACAATTTATTAGACAACATTATGTTTTATTTATACATCATTTAGTGCTGTATCTAATATTTGATAATAAAACGTTCTTTCGGCTTCTCCCATTAGGGGTCGCCACAGCGGATCATCCGCATGTTTGATTTGGCACATGTTTTTACGCTGGATGCCCGTCCTAACGCAACCCTCCCCACTGATCCGGGCTTGGGACCGGCACTATGGCTTGTGCAACCCTAATGGCTGGGGTTGGTTCCCTGACCGGGCTCGAACCCGGCCCCAGCGGTGAGAGCGCAGCATCCTAACCAATAGACCACCAAGGAACCTTTAATATTTGATAATAATGTTAGATAATAAATGCAGGGTAATTACCATATTTAGCAGCTTTTGCAGCAGCATATCCTGCTAATAATAAAGAGAGAAAAATAAATAATAAATTGGGTGGTCATTGAGACATTTAAAGTTCTTTCACATGTTATAGGGTATATTATGTAATACAGATTACAACTCTGCTCTTACCACCCTGGCCTCCTAGACCTAGAACTCCACCAAGACCACCTCTAGCACCTGAAACCAAAGTCACACATCTCAATTTGTTAATGTCTTTATAAATAGTTTAACAAAAAAAAATGTTTAAAGCACTGATATCATTACCATATTTGGCTGCTGCTTTTGCTTGAGCAGGTGAGAGACCTGTTAAATGAGAGCGTGTTTTTTTATTCTGTTACAATAATCGGCTCAAAAATGTAAATAAGAGTATGGAAACAATGAATGGGATAATTATGAGATCACTTTTATAAAATGATATATTTCTTTAATGTAGGAAAAGTTACAACTTCATTCCTTGCTCCAATCTCCCTCATTTAAATTGATAATGTATGAAGTTTCACTCATGGCAATTTTTTTACTTTTTATGTATGCACACACCTGTTCCAGGGAAAACTCCTCCAGTTCCTGGTACAACACCACTACCACCAGCAGCTCCTTAAAGGAAATAAATCAAGAACCTCTTAGAGAAGATTTATAAACAGATCTATTCAATAGAATTTCTAAGTGGACAATTTTAAGCAGCTGGAAAGGAGGCACCAAGTTAAAGCTGGTGCTATATTTAGAGATTTATACAACTAACTTATTAGCAAACTATAAATTTTATACAAATTTTAGAGAAAATTTTAATCCACAATAAATGTAGCATGTGCAAAGTTCATACAACACATAATTATTATAGGTAATTACTTATTCAGAACAACCCCTTGGCACACTTTCTGTAGCCATCTAGGAGTCTTTTCATTCTTTTTATAAAATTTCGATCATTTTTCCTTGAAAAATTCTTCTATGTCTGAGAAACTCTTAAATCGTCTTGCATAGACAGCTTGTTGAAAATTTACCTGCATATGATGATCAGTACATATTTGCATCGGATTGGAAAAAAATAATTTGACTGTTTTCCAATCCACTGGCAATATATACTGAATGGGGAAGTAATGCGTCAAACAGTTCTACAGCATAACATCCCATTTTATTGTCTTCGATTACTGGACTAGTTGATTTAGTACATATTTTTAAGCTGTACCTTCAGTTACAGCATGATACAAGTTTGGTATTTGTTAACATAGAAAGGAACGTGTGAATTGATGAATGTGTTTTGCAAGTTATTGCATGTATAAGGTTTTTGCACTGATCTGCTATAATAAAATCTAAATCTCTCTGTAGCCTGTGCCGTGCCACATTTAGCTTCTAATTCTAATTAGGTCTGATCGTATTTGGCTGTTTGTCTACTTGTTGCTCATTCAGCATCTTAAAGAAAGATGGATTACCATATTTAGCAGCTTTGGCCTGAGCAGGTGTAAGACCTCCTGCAAATGAAATGAAAGAAAAAGAGAGCCTCAGTGCATGTTATCCTTGACCAGTTTCGTTCAATGAGCATTTAGATTGCAAAATATCTGTGAGAAATCAATGTAATTGAGTCATGTGATGGAAGCAGGTGAAAATGTGATTTGTAACCAAAGTGATGTACAGTAGACATCAGGTGATAAATATTAATAAAAAAAAATAAAAATAAAATAAATAAATAAATATTTTTAAAATATTTCTTTTCTTCTGTCAATCTTTCTATCACATGCACTAGAGAAAGTGATGATCACTCCCTGATATTGCGGTTTGTAATATGCTTTGACTTCAAGTACTTGTTCTGAACTATGAAAACTTCTGTTTACATTTAAATTTGGGGCATTTTGCACCCTTGTCCAGAGAGCCGTGCAAAAGTGCTTTGAGTCTCTAGCAATGAAGAAATCTACACTGGTATGCTAGATTACAAAATTAAGTTAAATAAAAAGGCTGTAAAAAAGATCAAATCAACCTACAGCTTTTTTGAGGTTTTTATTGATTTTTTAATTTTTGGTATTAATTATTTTTTTTTCTTAATGTTAGCAAATCTCTACAACTACACTGTTTCGCTTGCTCACCTGATCCAGGGTAAACTCCAGCGCCTGGTACACCACCCCCACCCAAACCAGCACCTGGTACACCACCCCCACCCAAACCAGCACCTGGTACACCACCCCCACCCAAACCAGTTCCAGCTCCACCTATAACAGAAATATTTCATTTAATAGAATTCATTGTAAGGTTTCATATTCTAATCTATTAAATACTATTCCAATACCGTACTTAATAGTTATTCTATGCCATGTGGAAGTTTATTAGTATTGTACATGTGGAATACTGATCTTTTTCCAAAATACTATAAACAACAACTATGCTGTTTGCTATGGTCTCTCATGCTATGCTATGCTGATTTATACACTGACCAGGCATAGCTTTATGGCCACCAATCAGGCATAACATTATGACCACCTGCCTAATATTGTGTTGGTTCCCCTTTTGCTGGCAAAACAGTCCTGACCCAGCATTAACATTTTAAGCAATTTGAGCTACAGGAGCTCGTCTGTTAGAACGGACGACACGGACCAGCCTTCGCTCCCCACATGCATCAATGAGCCTTGACCATGAACCTGTCACCGGTTCACCACTGTTCCTTCCTTGGACCACTTTTGATAGATACTGAGCCCTGGAACACCCCACAAGAGCTGCAGTTTTGGAGATGCTCTGGCCAAGTCATGTAGCCATCACAATTCGGCCTTTATCAAACTCAAACCCTTAAGCTTGTCCATTTTTTACTCACCGGTCATAATGTTATAATGTCATAATGTTATGCCTGGTCGGTGTATACTGTAGATAATAGGATATTCAAATTTGTAATTTCATATTATGGAATATTTTTCTGAAGTTGTTTCACAATTAGTAAACTTAAACCTTCATTACTATTCCAATTAAACTAATTAGCTGCATTAATAAACTTCCCTGTCCCAATTTTTCTAAGCTGTGTTTTGGACATCAAATTCAAAATTTCCTTATCTTCTTTCCTTTTTTTCCTCTGTTTAAATGTTTGATATATTTTCTATTTTTTTTTTTTTTTTTATTAAATGAATTTGTTTATGAGATTTGCAAATAAAAATTTAATTCTTATACACAGCTTGCCAACTGTTTTGGAATTGGGGTTGTATTTGTTTATTGTTTGTAAAAAAAAAGAATTAATTACCATATTTAGCTGCTTTGGCCTGGGCAGGTGTGAGACCTGTTGCAAGTGAAAAAATAGAGAATTAATACACTGTGATATATTTGCTTCAGTTGTGACTAAGACACTAGTGAGTCTTTTCCAAAGGTCCAAAAAATGGTGTATGCAGTATATGCAGCGCATAGGGGTGCCGCAATGAATGGGTGCTGTTGCATGTAGTGTATTTTTTCTTCTCTTGTATTTGTATATTTTCCTTTTTTTTTTTTTTCAAGGGGTGCCAATCATGATCTTGCATACCCCTTAGCAAATGTGCAGTGTCACACCTGGCCTTGGATACATCAGATCAACAGTCATATACCAGGATTTTTACAACAGTTGTTTTGTCATGTCCTTGTGTGGCCACTAGAGGGCAGGCAAAGGACACTACATGAAACTCTCCTTACCAGCCTTAAATCAGCAGTGCAGAGCCACCTGTACCAAGAACTCATAACATGTTTTAAAACCATCTCTACCCTCTCTCTACCCTCTCTTTACCCTCTCTCTACCCCCTCTATCTCTCACCTGTTCCAGGATAAACTCCTCCAGTTCCTGGTACAAAGCCTCCTCCTGTACCTGCATATGGGGAATAAAAAATAAATAATTATTATTGGTTTGCTTCATAAAAATAATGTAAATAACTGTTCATTTTCATTAGTTATTTATAGTCATTAAATTTGCAGTTATTTCTAGTTTATACACATAAATATAATAGTGCAATGAGATTACATATATTTTCAATTATTTTAATAAACAGTTAATCTACAGTTGTGTTCAAAATTATTCAACCCCCAATGCTGTAAATGGTTTTAGGGAATTTAGTGTACATTTGTAATTGTATTCAGAATGAAATCCTACAAGGACTTCTTAAAGAACCATATGCAACTAAAATGACATCAATTAGTTTTGTAATACAGTAGTAAATGTTTCTTTTGTGAATTCTTCATTGACATAATTATTCAACCCCTTAAAGACTACCACTCTGAAGAACAGAGGTTCAATGAAGTGTTTTCAATCAGGTATTGAAAACACCTGTGGATATCAGGGAGCAGCAATAAAGCCTAATAAGCACCAATTAGGCAGCTTTAAAATGACTGTGATACTCAGCTCCTTCTAGACATTTACTGGTGTGGTTACAAACATGGTGAGGTCAAGAGAATGGTCCAGGAAGACAAGAGAACAGGTGATTACTCTTCACAGGAAGGGCAATGGCTATAAGAAGATTGCAAAGATGTTAAACATACCAAGAGACACCATAGGAAGCATCATTCGCAAATTCAAGGCAAAGGGCACTGTTGAAACGCTACCTGGTCGTGGCAGAAAGAAGATGCTGACTTCGACTGCTGTGCGCTACCTGAAGCGTAGAGTGGAGAAAAGTCCCCGTGTGACTGCTGAGGAACTGAGAAAAGATTTGTCAGATGTGGGTACTGAAGTTTCTGCTCAGACAATACGGCGCACCCTGCGTAATGAAGGCCTCCATGCCAGAACTCCCAGGCGCACCCCCTTGCTGTCCCCAAAGAATAAGAAGAGTCGACTGCAGTATGCCAAAAGTCATGTGGACAAACCACAGAAGTTTTGGGATAGTGTTCTGTGGACTGATGAAACAAAATTAGAACTGTTTGGGCCCATGGATCAACGCTATGTTTGGAGGAGGAAGAACAAGGCCTATGAAGAAAAGAACACCTTGCCTACTGTGAAGCATGGCGGGGGGTCAATCATGCTTTGGGGCTGTTTTGCTTCTGCAGGTACTGGGAAGCTTCAGCGTGTGCAAGGTACCATGAATTCTCTTCAGTACCAGGAGATATTGGATGACAATGTGATGCAGTCCGTCACAAACCTGAGGCTTGGAAGACGTTGGACCTTTCAACAGGACAATGATCCCAAGCATACCTCCAAGTCCACTAGAGCATGGTTGCAGATTAAAGGCTGGAACATTTTGAAGTGGCCATCGCAGTCACCAGACTTAAATCCGATTGAGAACCTCTGGTGGGACTTAAAGAAAGCAGTTGCAGTGCGCAAGCCTAAGAATGTGACTGAACTGGAGGCTTTTGCCCATGATGAATGGGCGAAGATACCCGTAGATCGCTGCAAGACACTTGTGTCAAGCTATGCTTCACGTTTAAAAGCTGTTATAACTGTAAAAGGATGTTGTACTAAGTACTAAGATTGAATGTCACTTGGGGGTTGAATAAAACTGATAATGATGTGAGCTCAGAAAAGACATTTGTGGTTATTTCATTATAAATGTTATGTTATATTTGTCTGACCTACATGTGCCTCTTTGATTTAATTGTAAGCAGGATGACTGAATGATCATAATCAATGTCAAACCGACCAAAACAATCAATTTCAGTGGGGTTGAATAATTTTGAACACAACTGTATATATATATATATATATATATATATATATATATATATATATATATATATATATATATATATATATATATATATATATATATATATATATATATATATATATATATAAAATTTGTTTCACTGATTTTCCGGTCTCTTGTGGGTATACGATAGACCAAAAAACTTATAGGAAATAGTTTTTAAGGAGTTTTATTTTGTAATAAAGTAATTTATTAATAAACATATAATTATTAATTATAAAGTTAAGTAAAATGTTAATACAGTACAGTACTGTATACATAAAATAGCATTTTTGTGATGCAGTCCGTTTATCGCATTTTTTAAATTATAGCGATAAACGGTGGATTACTGTATATACACACACATACATACACACACACACACACACACACACACACACACACACACACACACACTTGGACAATATTAAGGAAAAATGTACCAGCTATACCAGGGTAAACGCCAGCTCCTGGGACTCCACCTGCACCTCCCAAAAATAAACCAGCTCCAGCACCTAGTGAAAAGTGTAACAGGGTTAAGACAGGCCTTTGTAACAGCTAGCAGCAGTAAGAGGTGTGATTCATTGGTAATTTGATCATTTGTTTCTTATCTTTAAAGATAAAGTATGTAGGACCTTCTGCTGATGTCTTTAGGATATTTGTTAACTGGAAGAAGTGGACAAACTGGACACAAATACATTGTAAAAAGAGTTTCTTAAACTACTGTAGCTCACAAATGACAGTCATGCAAAATGTTTATTCAAACCCTCTGCTTGCCTGAAATGTGTTATTTTAATTGCTGATGTAGCCATTGTGTTGCAAACTAAAAGTTTCCGTTGTATGCCAAACATTTTGGACCGAACAAAGTACATGGAGAAGCACACTGGCTAACATAACATTGCTAAGAGCATGTATTATAGTTATGTAGATTCTCTACATAGTTTTTGGGCTGGATGTATCCATTAGCGATAAAGAATGTCAGGGAAAGCTCCTACAGCAGAGCAGCCAATTTCCTTTTAACTAAGTTTAGCTAGCTAGCTAAGTTAAGTACTGTAGCTAGTTCATTCCAGTTCTGGGCTAATTCCAATGTCATTGCTTTAGGTTATCTGGTAAATAAAATAGTAATAGAAATAGTAATTTCACAATTGGTGGCATCACTATTTAGGCATACTGTTAAGAAGAGGCAGCTTTAAATTCTATTCTTACACGAGTTCTTTCCATCCAGCAGCACAACGCATGAAACAAAATGTTCTTTCATTAGTAGCTTTGATTTGCTTTTTCTTCATTGGAGAAGGAAAAATATGTAGCATGGAAGCACAAGGGATGATTACCATATTTAGCAGCTTTAGCTTGAGCAGGGGTGAGTACTCCTGCACCTACTGAATGATACATCAAACACAGAAAAAGCAACTGGTTAGACTTAAACATATTTGTATAATATGATCATATGACATGACAAAGCTATCATGGTCATTAAGTATTTATTGCACATTGTATCAACTTCATGACCTGAAGATTGAGTGAGTGTGTAAGGGCTTGAAAAGAAGTATTAAACGAAAATGGTAAAGATAGTGGTTTCACTTTACTCACCTCCAGTTCCAGGGTAAACTCCTCCAGGTCCTACACCACCAAGACCACCTAAACCAGCACCAGGTCCGGCTCCACCTAAACCAGCACCAGTTCCAGCTCCACCCAATCCTGCACCAGCACCTGATAAACACATAAAATGAACATCAGTAACTCCTTTATTGTGTTCCATACATTAACATTATGCATTTTATACATACAACTTACCATATTTAGCAGCCTTGGCTTGAGCTGGTGAAAGACCACCTACACCTGATCAAATACAAAAATAAACCTTTATATGTCACATACAGTATCTCACAAAAGTGAGTAGACCCCTCACATTTCAGCAACCATTTTAGTATATCTTCTAAAGAGACAATATTATAGTAATGAAACTTGGATATATTCCAAGTCAGTGTGCAGCTTGTACAGCAGTATAGATTTATTGTCCTCTGAAAATAACTCACCACACAGCCAATATTGTCAAAATAGCTGGCAACAAAAGTGAGTACACCCTAAGTGATAACAGCTGTATGTCACGTAACGCTGTGTCAAGCAAAGCCGCATGTCGTATTCATCATGTTCATGTTTTTGTCTGCTTGACAGCACCATACAAATTTGTATATCTTGTATTAGAGCAGTTCAAACTTTGTGTTTTGAGTAAAATTCTCTCATACTGACCACTAGATGTTCATCATGGCACCTCATGGCAAAGAACTCTCTGAGGATTTGAGAATTCTAATTGTTGCTCTCCACACAGATGACCTAGAAGAAGTTCGGTATCACCCTGAAACTGAGTTACAGTACAGTAGCCAGAGTCATACAGAGGTTTTCCAAAACCGCTTCCACTCGAAACAGCCCTTGCAAGGGTTGATCTTAGAAGTTGAGTCCTCGTGCAGTGCTTTAGGCGCAAAAGCTGGCTTAAAAAACAGATGCATGGGTGGTGCCAGCATTGCTTTAGAGGCTGCAGAAGCGTAAGGTCAGCTCATCGGTGCTCAGCCCATATGCCATACACTGCAACAAGTCAATTTGCATGACCACAAGGAAGCCTCTTCTGAAGCTGTCTCACAAAAAACAGTTTGCTAAAGACAACAGATGAGATTAAGATGAACTTGTTTGGCTCAGATGATGTCCAGCATGTGTGGTGACACCCTGGTGAGGAGCACTGAGAAAATTGTGTCTTACCTACAGTCAGGAATGGTCTGGGGCTGCATAGGTGCTGCTGGTACAGGGGGGCTGCAGTTCATTGAGGAAAACATGGATTCCAACATGTACTGTGACATTTTGAAGCAGAACATGATGCTCTCCCTCCCAAACAGCAGTTTTCCAACATAATAACGACCTCAAACACACTGCCGAGATGACAACTGCCTTGCTGAGGAAGCTGAAGGTGAAGGCGATGAAGTTGCAGAGTATTTCTCCAAACCTGAACCCTATTGAAAACCTGTGGGCATCCTCAAGTGGAAGGTGGAGAAGCGCAATGTGTCTAATGTGTCTAGCTCTGTGATTTCATTGTGGAGGAGTGGAAGAGGAGCCCAGCAACAACCTGTGCAGCTCTAATTAATTCCATGCCCAGGAGGATTAAGGCAGTGAAATATAACAATGGTTTTCATGCAAAATATTGACACTTTGGACACAGTTTTGACATGTTCACTTAGGTTTGTACTCACTTTTGTTGCCAGTTCTTCAGACAATAATTTCCGCATGTTGATTTTTTTTGAGGACTGTACTGATATACAAGCTACACATTGTCTATTTTAAAATATATGCAGTTTTCATTTCTATAGTATTGTCCCTTGAAAACATTTAACATGAAATATGATCCTATGACATGACAAAGCTATCATGGTCATGGAGTATTGCACATTGTATCAACTTCATGACCTGAAGATTGAGTGAGTGTGTAAGGGCTTGAAAAGAAGTAAACGAAAATGGTAAAGATTGTGATTTCACTTTACTCACCTCCAGTTCCAGGGTAAACTCCTCCAGGTCCTACACCACCAAGACCACCTAAACCAGCACCAGTTCCAGCTCCACCCAATCCTGCACCAGCACCTCATAAACACATAAAATGAACATCAGTAACTCGCTTATTGTGTGCCATACATTAACATTATGCATTTTATACATACAACTTACCATATTTAGCAGCCTTGGCTTGAGCTGGTGAAAGACCACCTACACCTGATCAAATACAAAAAGAACCCTTTATATGTCACATACAGTATCTCACAAAAGTGAGTAGACCCCTCACATTTCAGCAACCATTTTAGTATATCTTCTAAAGAGACAATATTATAGTAATGAAACTTGGATATATTTCAAGTCAGTGTGCAGCTTGTACAGCAGTATAGATTTATTGTCCTCTGAAAATAACTCACCATACAGCCATTATTGTCAAAATAGCTGGCAACAAAAGTGAGTACACTCTAAGTGATAACAGCTGTATGTCACGTAACGCCATGTTTTTGTCTGCTTGACAGCACCATACAAAATTGTGTATCTTGTATTAGAGCAGTTCAAACTTTCTGTTTTAAGTAAAATTCTCTAATACTGACCACGAGATGTACATCATGGCACCTCTTGGCAAAGAACTCTCTGAGGATTTGAGAATTCTAATTGTTGCTCTCCACACAGATTACCAAGAAGAAGTTCGGTATCACCCTGAAACTGAGTTACAGTACAGTGGCCAGAGTCATACAGAGGTTTTCCAAAACTGCTTCCACTCGAAACAGGCCTTGCAAGGGTTGATCAAAGAAGTTGAGTTCTCATGCAGTGCTTTGGGCACAGAAGCTGGCTTCAAAAACAGATGCATGGGTGGTGCCAGCATTGCTTTAGAGGTTGCAGAAGCGTAAGGTCAGCTCATCAGTGCTCAGCCCATATGCCATACACTGCAACAAGTCAATTTGCATGACCAGAAGGAAGCCTCTTCTGAAGCTGTCTCACAAGAAACAGTTTGCTAAAGAGAACAGACGAGATTAAGATGAACTTGTTTGGCTCAGATGATGTCCAGCATGTGTGGTGACACCCTGGTGAGGAAGACTGAGAAAATTGTGTCTTACCTACAGTCAAGAATGGTCTGGGGCTGCATAAGTGCTGCTGGTACTAGGGAGCTGCAGTTCATTGAGGGAAACATGGATTACAACATCTACTGTGACATTTTGAAGCAGAACATGATGCTCTCCCTCCCAAACAGCAGTTTTCCAACATAATAACGACCTCAAACACACTGCTGAGATGACAACTGCCTTGCTGAGGAAGCTGAAGGTGAAGGCAACAAAGTTGGTGAGTATTTCTCCAAACCTGAACCCTATTGAAAACCTGTGGGCATCCTCAAGTGGAAGGTGGAGAAGCGCAATGTGTCTAATGTGTCTAGCTCTGTGATTTCATTGTGGAGGAGTGGAAGAGGAGCCCAGCAACAACCTGTGCAGCTCTAATCAATTCCATGCCCAGGAGGATTAAGGCAGTGAAATATAACAATGGTGCTCACACAAAATATTGACACTTTGGACACAGTTTTGACATGTTCACTTAGGGTGTACTCACTTTTGTTGCCAGTTCTTCAGACAATAATTTCCGCATGTTAATTTTTTTTGGAGAACTGTACTGATATACAAGCTACACATTGTCTATTTTAAAATATATCCAGGTTTCATTTCTATAGTATTGTCCCTTGAAAACATTTAACATGTAATATGATCTTATGACATGACAAAGCTATCATGGTCATGGAGTATTGCACATTGTATCAACTTCATGACCTGAAGATTGAGTGAGTGTGTAAGGGTATGAAAAGAAGTAAACTAAAATGGTAAAGATAGTGATTTCACTTTACTTACCTCCAGTTCCAGGGTAAACTCCTCCAGGTCCTACACCACCAAGACCACCTAAACCAGCACCAGGTCCAGCTCCACCTAAACCAGCACCAATTCCAGCTCCACCAAATCCTGCTCCAGCACCTGATAAACACATAACATGAACATCAGTAACTCCTTTATTGTGTTCCATACATTAACATTATGCATTTTATACATACAACTTACCATATTTAGCAGCCTTGGCTTGAGCTGGTGAAAGACCACCTACACCTGATCAAATACAAAAAGAACCCTTTATATGTCACATACAGTATCTCACAAAAGTGAGTAGACCCCTCACATTTCAGCAACCATTTTAGTATATCTTCTAAAGAGACAATGTTATAGTAATGAAACTTGAATACATTCCAAGTCAGTGTGCAGCTTGTACAGCAGTATAGATTTATTGTCCTCAGAAAATAACTCACCACACAGCCAATATTGTCAAAATAGCTGGCAACAAAAGTGAGTACACCCTAAGTGATAACAGCTGTATGTCACGTAACGGCGTGTCAAGCAAAGCCGCATGTCATATTCATCATGTTCATGTTTTTGTCTGCTTGACAGCACCATACAAATTTGTATATCTTGTATTAGAGTATTTCAAACTTTGTGTTTTGAGTAAAATTCTCTCATACTGACCACTAGATGTTCATCATGGCACCTCATGGCAAAGAACTCTCTGAGGATTTGAGAATTCTAATTGTTGCTCTCCACACAGATGACCTAGAAGAAGTTCGGTATTACCCTGAAACTGAGTTACAGTACAGTGGCCAGAGTCATACAGAAGTTTTTAAAAAAAAATGGCTTCCACTCGAAACAGGCCTTGCAAGGGTTGATCAAAGAAGTTGAGTCCTTGAGTCCCAATTTGCATGACCAGAAGGAAGCCTCTTCTGAAGCTGTCTCACAAGAAACAGGTTGCTGAAGACAACAGATGAGACTAAGATTAACTTGTTTGGCTCAGATGATGCCCAGCCTGTGTGGTTACACCCTGGTGAGGAGCACCGAGAAAATTGTGTCTTACCTACAGTCAAGAATGGTCTGGGGCTGCATAAGTGCTGCTGGTACTGGGAGGCTGCAGTTCATTGAGGGAAGCATGGATTTTCATGTCATATTCATCATGTTCATGTTTTTGTCTACTTGACAGGACCATACAAATTTGTATATCTTGTATTAGAGTAAAATTCTCTCATACCACTAGATGTTCATCATGGCACCTCATGGCAAAGAACTCTCTGAGGATTTGAAAATTATAATTGTTGCTCTCCACACAAATTACCTAGAAGAAGTTCGGTATCACCCTGAAACTGAGTTACAGTACAGTGGCCAGAGTCATACAGAGGTTTTTTTAAAAACGGCTTCCACTCGAAACAGGCCTTGCAAGGGTTGATCTTAGAAGTTGAGTCCTCGTGCAGTGCTTTAGGCACAGAAGCTGGCTTTAAAAACGGATGCATGGGTGGTGCCAGCATTGCTTTAGAGGTTTCAGAAGCGTAAGGTCCGCTGTCAGGGTTCAGCCCATATGCCATACACTGCAACAAGTCAATTTGCATGACCAGAAGGAAGCCTCTTCTGAAGCTGTCTCACAAGAAACAGTTTGCTAAAGACAACGGATGAGATTAAGATTAACTTGTTTGGTTTAGATGATGTCCAGCATGTGTGGTGACACCCTGGTGAGGAGCACCGAGAAAATTGTGTCTTACCTACAGTCAAGAATGGTCTGGGGCTGCATAAGTGCGGCTGGTACTGGGGAGCTGGTACACTTTGGACACAGTTTTGACACGTTCACTTAGGGTGTACTCACTTTTGTTGCCAGTTATTTAGACAATCATTTCTGCTTGTTGATTTTTTAGAGGACAGTAAATCTGTACTGATATACAAGCTACCCATTGTCTATTTTAAAATATATACAGTTTTCATTTCTATAGTATTGTCCCTTGAAAACATTTAATAAAATTATTGCTGAAATGTGAGGGGTGTACTGAGTTTTGTGAAATACTGTATACATTACAGCAGAGTAAAAGTCTTTCCATTGCTTAATCCAGGTTTTTAGTAAGTTATAGTCAGAATGCAGGATCAGCCAAGGTACAGAGCAGCTCCCAGAGCAGATAAGGTGAATGGCTTTGCTTAAAGACTTGAACCCCCAAGCTTCTGATCAGCAACCCAGAGCAATTGAACACTGCCCCCTAGTGCAACTATTTCATGCAATATAAAGTTTTCCCAAATTTTGAAAGAATTAATATAGCTGTGTGCTCATTTTTTTACCTCCAACGCCTGGATAAAATCCAGCTCCTGGTACACCTCCAACTCCACCTAAGCCGGCTCCAGGAACACCTCCAATCCCACCTAACCCAGCTCCGGGTACACCTCCAGCCCCACTCACGCCAGCTCCAGGGCCTAGAAGAAAGTGTGATACTCACCCTTAACATACTATAATATAACCAGTAAATTGAAGACAAGAGCACATTACAGTGACACCACACAGACCAAGAAAGCATTACTATCAAGTATGAACAGCTCAAGCTTTCAATTTGCTTTAGTGGTTTGCTTTCACCATCTGATTTGCTCTCTATAAAGTGTAAATGTGGCAACGCAAATCTGTTAACCTTTGGCATGAAAGTGAGACATTACCGTATTTAGCAGCTTTGGCCTGTGCAGCTGAGACACCTAAGTTCCCCATACCTATACACAAAGAGGGCAAATCAGCCAATAACCATGCATTCTTAGCTTCAGGTATTGCTTGAATGTGTGTTAAGAATGAATCTGCAGCCAGTGCTATTTGCAGCAGTGTTCTAATCATGGCCACTGCCTAACCATGCGTCCTTTATGCTTATTACACACCAGTGCCTGTGGGAAAGCCTGGCTTAGCGCCTTTGCCACCAGGTAATCCTGCACCAGTACCAAAGCCACCAAAACCTGAAGCATAGCACGTGAGAGTTAGGCAACATGCCAACACAATAAATAAATGAGCAAATTACAAAAGAGCTTACGCATGCATTTAATTAAAGGAATAGTACAATACCATATGGAGGTTTGCCTCCAGTATAAGGGGATCCGCCTATTGGGACAACAGACAATGTAAGAGAACTTTTACCTTCCCCAGAGAATAGTGGTGGCCAACTATTCACATGGCATATAATAGTAGAAAATGGGAAGCATACAATGTTGCAATATGAACAATAGATTAATAAACATTTATTAGGATGAGGTTAGTACTAATTTGGTATTTTCTCCATTTTCTAGAGCTACTACAGGTTTGGATTAAGATGATACAGTACTTTAGCTCTAAAATCTCCAAGGAAACCCTAGAAGTGTAAAAAATGAGTGATGAATTCAGCATGTGCAGCTGAATCCCATTAAAGCATGATCTAATCTGCACAAAACCTGGAAAACATTAAATAATTCAAGCTGGTGTTACTCTAAAAAATTGGACATTTCCATCTCCAAACATTATATTTTCACTTTACATTATATTCTTTTTTGATCTTCCTAAAAAAAAGTGGTTTGGGATAAAGAGACAATTTCTCTTATCTGGATAATCAACACACTTAATAATACTGATTATTGAACTTTCAGTGGTCTCGGTATATCAATTTTAAAAATATCCAAAAAAGAATGATGGAGATGCAGGAAGTAGTTAAATTTTTTTGCCGATTAAAAGTTTATGTTTGTTTTTACGGTCTGAATCATGGACAGTCCAAATACATACAGTACGTTAATTATAAAAATACAGTCATTTGTTTTTTCCTCTCTAAACATAATGCTGGGTCCATAAAGAGAACTTGGGTGTTCCAGATCAGTACACTATGGATAATACTCACTGAAACATAAGTAGTTTGGACCATAATTAAAACTGTACTACAATAAAAAGGGAACACCCTGATGTGTGACCAAATTTATACTTAACACAATTATAATAAATAATATATTAATATACTCCTAGCTAACCACTGACTGCTAAGTGTATTGCCAAGCATTCCGTTTCTTCTTCCTTAATTAGATTACTATAAGCTTTAACAGTATATAGTGATGACAATGAAGTTAAAGTAAACATTATACCTGGGAATTTTGGAGATTTGAGAGGGTATCCATGAAAGACCCCTGGTTGCATCTGGCCTGGCACAATACCAGTACCTGTTAAGCAGAACAGACATTGTCAGAAGCACAACAATATTGTACTTTTGGTTTGTGTTGTCAATAAAATCAAGTTCAAATAAATTATATTGGCTAAATAAAATAGGGTAAATGGTTTTTTATGTATGACTGTAGTCATCAATAACTGTCATGATACAGCTAAAGAACTCGCATCACAGACTCCAAACTAGGATCCCTAAACAGATTTTACACACCTGTTCTTACCTAGGAAAGATAGTCCCTGTCCATAAGTCATTTAACATTTAACTAATGACATTCCAAGATATGTTGTGATTTTGTTTTTGACTCAGTTGTGCTCTTTGAATTTGCCCTCATTAAGCCTGGTTATTGATAAACCTTGTTTCTGGATTTGTGTTTTGGGCTGCTTCCCTGGTTCTTTAATAAAGAAATCATTTACTTGTACTTGCATCCAATCTGCCATCTGTCTGGCAGAAGACACTGCTGATCAGTGATGCAGCAGGTCTGCCTAAGCAGAAGCAGGCTTTGGCAGCATAAGGCTGTTTGGTCAGAAAACAACAAGACCATCTTACTGTCTCACATGGAAGGTGAAGCTAAATATGCTCTTGAGTTCATACTACATACTGACAATGTATGGTACAAACCTGCACTTAAGGTTGCATTTCCTTAAGGGTTAAGACAGGATGTGATCACTAAAGTAACATGCTGGGATGAATAGACATTCTCAGACTGCCTCATTGACTTCTCTATTAGCCTAGCCTGAAAATCTGTTCCAGATCCCGAGAATACCAGTGATTAAGAACCTATGTAAATTGGCCAAAATCTACTCATCATGTGGGAATGTGTAAAGCACTCCTATTGTGGCAGCTTAATTTAACTAAAACTTTGGTGTAAAGCAACCTCATGCAGAATCATTTTGAACATTTTGAGGAGGTACCATAACACATCACACCTCAGAGACCTCAATTTCCTGGTCATGTTCTCAGCAAGCCTTTTCAACGTCTTAGGCCACAACCATATATTCAACTTTCTTTTTGGCTCCACTCAAATATCCAACACATTTATTATCTATCTGCATTTGTATTAAACTGTAAAATATTATTATACTGTGCATCTCTCAGAAACTCTCAAACAACTGATGTTAAAGGTGTAAATGTTTAGCCCCACCTGGTTGCAATTACTTTCAGGCATTAAGTAATAAGTACTACATACAGAGAAAATACTTTTCATTTACTCTCACATGGTAAGCCACATGAACCATGTCAAGAAGATGCTGGAGAAAACTTCTGGACTATTAAGTTAAATAGCAAGTAGAGAGTAATAATGGATGAAACCAAGGTCATTGTGGATTTGCAAACATCCATAGAAGGTTCCTTTGGAACCCCTTAGCTGCTCTCTTCACTTCACTACTCAAGAATTGCGTGTTAAAGCCTGCATAGAAAAGCAATAATCTTTTACTTGTTACATACTGTATACATTATAGCACAGTGAATGTTCACATACTGTATATCAGCTTGTTAGGAAGCTGGGGTCAGACATTATACAGTGCCCCCGGAGCGGTTAAGGGCCTTGTTCAAGGGCCAAGAAGTGGCAGGTTTGCAATACTGGGGCTTAAACCCCCATCATAATTTTTTGAGTATCAAAGATATTAAAAACTTTGACTCTTTACTCAACTACATTTATGATTAAATATATGTACTTTTTACTTCACTATATTTTATTTGACAATATTTCACAACCCCTCAACCTACAGCATTCCAGGATTATGAGGATATCAGATTCCCCTTGTTCCAGTGGAATGTAAACTCCACTGATTCACCTGTAGTAAAACTTTCTTTCAGCTTCTCCCATTAGGGGTCGCCACAGCGGATCATCCGTATTCATGATCCGCACATTCGATTTGGCACGTTTTTACGCTGGATGCCCTTCCTAACGCAACCCTCCCTATTTATCTGGGCTTGGGACCGGCACTAAGAGTGGCTGGGGTTGGTTCCCTGACCGGGGATCGAACCCGGGCCACTCAGTAAACTTTCAAAAACTTGTACAATATCCACAAGAAAACAATGACTTTGCAGATTGTCTCCAGACAGTAAAACCCAGGTATGTAGCAGAAGCCAAGGTGTGGAGTTCCATCAGAGATTTCATTTTGGTTCACTAAACTAATCGGCATGCGTCAACCCTATCACAAATAAACTTGAATTATCACATCACAGCTGCTTTAACTCTCATTCCTTGTCTTCAGATTTAATGAACTCCTGCCTCCTGGCAGAGACAATCCACACAGTCAAACCTCTCAGCTCCCTTGAAAAGAGAAGCAATCTGCATATGCAGTCAAGAAGATCCCAGTGGGATGCTGAAGGTTAAATCATGATAGGACTTCCAGCTACCAGAATTCACCTCTACAGCACATTCCAAGGTGAAAACGATGATACATCAATGTTGTCACTTGTCCAAGTACCCTGGGCTTCTTATTACATACACCTCTTCAAAATCACATTCATATTATAAATGGACTAGATGTTTATTTAACCATTGCCAAGTCTCTATTGTAGCACTATATTTAACCTTTTGATTCTGTGTATATATTCTGGTTTTGACTTTATTCTGTTGTTATTTTGCACTTTATCGTTGTCCTGATCGCCTGGTCATTGCCTACTGTTGTTTTTTTTTTTTTTACCCCATTTTTAGCTTGGAGTTTTACATTGTTTGCTGCTTGTTAGATTGTTTGTTGCTTTTTACGTCTGGAAAACCTGTAGATGCATCCAACTTTGCTGTCTGTTTGACAAAAATAAAGATCTTACCTGACTTTGGTTTAAGTCCAGATCCTGTTGCTACACCTGGAAGCACACCTAGCCTATTAAATCCTGCAAAACATTTAGGTCTGATGAACACCTTTGAACACATTTCAGGACATTTTTGACCTAATGTAACAAAAATAGCTTTGAAAATATGTTTGACATGCACCTTGACCTGGCAGAATTCCACCTTGAAATGCTCCAGGCACTCCTACTCCTGCAAAAAAAAAAAAAGAAATTTAAAATCAGATTCAACCACTTTTTAGACTGCAATATTACAATTGCCCCACACAAACAGTTACCTGGCACTGGTGCCTTCCCTGGTTTTGCAGCTTTCCCACCAGGACCCACTCCTGGGAGACCAGTCTGTGGAATGACTGGAGCTAACAGAAATATAAGCACATTGGTAACAGTATTTTAACATAAAGATGCTCTGTTGAGAGCAGAATCTATCGAGGACCCTGTGTAAATATATTTTCAAATGTTGGATCTGCGAGATATCAAAAAGCTTGGAGTGGAAAACAGAGATTATGGACTAGATGATGGCCATATTAGGCAAGCCACATTGCAAATACAAAAAAAAACCAAAAAAAAAAATTTAAATAAATTAGGCAAATCATGGTGAATTTCTTAAACAGTATTTTAATTGTTTAAGAAACACAGTGGTGAATGTAGACAGTCTGCCTAAAAATACTTAAAATGTCTAAAAAACAGAATAAATGTGCTTTTGTAGTGAATCATAATCTGGCAAAATAGCAATTCTCTGATGTAGCCAAGAAGTATGAACTATAAACAACAAGAAATGTGAGGATGAATTTTGTA
This sequence comes from Silurus meridionalis, assembly GCF_014805685.1. Taxonomy (NCBI): domain Eukaryota; kingdom Metazoa; phylum Chordata; class Actinopteri; order Siluriformes; family Siluridae; genus Silurus; species Silurus meridionalis. Next base: position 13,016,173 of record NC_060903.1, read on the forward strand.
ATTACAGCTTGCCTTTTAAGTTTACAATTATGTTATTCATATTGAAATAAATTTTTTTTTAGGAGATTAAATGGGACTGAATTTAGGACAGGGTAATGTCCTATTAGTTTGTCTGTAAGGTTATTTGTCTTACCTCCACCAGGGAGTGCAGGCCCACCACCAGGTACAGTTCCCCCAGTTCCAGGACCCAGTACTGTCCCTCCAGTACCTGGCCCTAAAGCAAAGCACACACCCGCACACGCACACACACACACACACACACACACACACACACACACACACACACACACACACACACATACACACACAATAAGATATGTTTATTAGTATGTGTTTAAAGAATTCAATATTATAGTCTCTTATTTTAAGTAATCGAGTTTCTTGCTTCACCTGTCTGTTCCAATATAAGGAAATGAGCTGGCAGTTCTGGATTAAGGACTTGGCACTAGATGTTACAAAGTTTTTCTCTGTTTGCCTAACCTTCTCCTATCTGACGCTGAAGAACAGACATGTCACGCTGCTTTTACAATATGAAGTAAAGCACCAGATTTATGCAGAAACCACCAGCAAAATTCCCCACAGAAGGTACACTGGTTGATTTGGCTTGAGATCTGATGCTTGTTAATCGAAACCCAGGCCAACTGGAATACCATGAAAAGGCAACCATTATAGAAGGACTGCTGCTGACATACTGCATCATTCTTTTTTTTATAGACCTCCGGTACTGCCAGTCTGACTGGAATCATGTCCTGACTGAAACTTTAGTGTGTTCAATAGTCACTACTTCAGTAGATGAATATCTTTAAACTTATAAAAATCACTCATATCTTTTCATAAAGGAGACAATTAGGTTTCTTAGTTTGTTTTTTTGATAATCTAATTTTACTGCTGTGCCAGGGAGAAATGTAATTACACAAATAACAATGTCAAGACAAAAGTTTGTACCTCCTTTTCCAGGCTTGAGGCCTAAGACACATGAAAAAAAGGATAACATTGATATTGAGCAATGCTAAATTCACAGGAAAGTACCAACATCTGGCAGATTTGAATGATTTACAATTAAAAATCTTCAATAGAAATTGACTTAAGTGCCACAATTAACCTGCTTTTCCAAGTCCTCCAGCTCCTGTTCCAGGAATAACTCCACCACCATATCCACCATAACCACCTAATTGAATAAATACAAAAACAAGCTCAGGGTGAAACAATAATGTTCTGACAAATCTGTGGATGTAGATTCTGCTGCAATTATTTTGTTCTGGTAGTTAAAAGAAAAATCCACCTAAAACAACGATATAATGATATAATGATTTAATGTGATCTTTAGTAGTGTCTGATATTTATTTTATACTGAAATATTACAAATGTAACTACTGAAAAAATCTTATTTATATCTTTATTCATTCACTGTATATTGTCTGATTTACAAACAAATATCTGTTTTTGCATTTAGTAATTTTTTTTTGTAAAGTTTCCTAAATTATACACAATGTTGTTGATTACCTGCCTATAAGAACTACATTATAGTCTGTCAACCAGTTTAACTTCCAAAACGTCAACATTCAAATTAAAGCTGCCAACAATGCCATTCTGTTCGGCATCTTATAAATTATCTAAAGTATCTGTTGTAACTGAGTGCAACTACTGTACATTGTACAACCTCTAAATCTCAGCAGGAATAAAAAAAAAAAAATCCTTTATTCTCCAATAAATAATATCAATGCAAATGTGTTTTTAAAAGTTTAGGAGTGGAATGTAAAGTCTGGATAAAAATCTTAATAAGTTTACTTACATATTTACCACATTTCGAAAGAATTAAAAAACTTTCTATTTGTTACATTGTTCAACACCACATCACTGCATTTCTCTGTACTGATATACTGCCATAAGTCATATGGTGACATTTAGCATCAGAGAGCTTTAAAGACATTAATTCCTAACAAATATAAGCTCAAACAGATGTGACAGCAAGAATGAGAGAATATCCGTCACCCTAATACAGTCTTTTATCGCTTTGTGTTTATTGAAACAAGCTGTATAATGACAGATACTATCTAGCTAAATGCTAATAGCTATCACCATACATACATACTTTGCTAATGTAAGGGATTAGATAGATAGATAGATAGATAGATAGATAGATAGATAGATAGATAGATAGATAGATAGATAGATAGATAGATAGATAGATAGATAGATAATAGATAGATAGATAGTAAACCTCTAAGTAAAGCTGATAGCTAGATAGTAAATCTGTTGCTAATTAGCATTAACTATTTCTTTGGTTCAGTGTTAAAAATAACAGATTTAATATAGGCAAGTAAAACTAGTGTGAGGTAAGTGTCTGTTTCTTTTGCTGCATCTTTCCTGTACTTTGTCTTTCATGCATTATGTCATGGGTTGAGGCCCATGGATAGATGTCAGCTGGCTTGTGGTTTTACTTCTAGAATACATGATAGGTGGCCTGTCATGCACATTGTCATATTTAATTTTACCTGATCTGACATCAGACTGTATTAACACACTTTGCTAAACTGCAGGAGCCTTGTTATGTAGTCATGGCTACAGAGCAAAGTTAGCAGTCAGAAATAGCTGGAAACAGGAACACTTTTTCATCAGGACCATAACAAATGAATGTGTCTTGTGTTTTAAAAAACTGCAGTAATTAAGGAATTTATTATCATTAGATATTATTAAACAAATGATGAAAAAAAAAAAAGGAATAGGAGCTGAAGATAAATGTAAGAGCTAAGTCTGGTTATAAAACCAGAATGATGTTATTATTAGTCGATCACTGAGCACTGAAAAACCTTTCCTGAAAACCAAAATGACAATTAAATTTTATCTCAGCTGTTTCTAATATAATTAACATTTTGCACAATTCATAAATGACATTTAAGTCACTGTGAATGTATTTTGATGTAGACTTTAACTTAATGACATGAGTAATTGCACTTTATTTGAATTAGTTTGTGTACTTGGGAATTTGGGTAGAATTTAGCTTCTTGGCTAGGATTTTTAAAGACAGATAGCTTCTTGAGCTTTGAGTATAATATGGCAGACATACAGTGCTATTCCCCAGAGTTAATACAGAGTAACGATACTACACCTCCAGGTCTGAATCCTCCAGTACCCAGCCCACCTGCTCCTAAGACTCCATAACCTTCGAAGAGAAAAAGAAAAACAATATTTAAAGGCAGAATGGGATGCTGGGTATATTAGTCATTAATTTCCCTTGGTTAGCACCTAGCACATTTCAAACCTGTGATAAGAATTTTATTTGGCAGGCGAGACAAGCACTCTTTTCAGACCATGAATAACAGATGGGTCAGTTTAGTAATGTGAAAGAGAGAGAAACAAAAAGTGAGAGAGTGATTGAGGGAGAGAGAGGTACAAGCCATTTGGATGCTTTGAACAATTTTTTTGGCTTTAGGAGAAAGGAGTTTGAACTCATTGAATATTTATGTCAAGACCGTGTTCTCGTCCCACATGGAGATCGTGTTCTCTTCCCACATGGAAGTGCTACACAAATGGAATCATTCATCAGACTGCATTTTTTCTTTATGACACAGAGTGAGCGGAAGAGAGATTGGAGCAAGATGAGCAGAGGAATGCTCAGTCTGTCATTCGTACTTCTGTCACTATAAATCTGATAATCAAGCTACCATTAATGGTAAGAAAAAACCCAACAACAACAGTAAAGCAAATTGAGAAGGACAAGGCCAAACATATTTACTATCTCGGGTCTCTGCTAATTATGATGAGGCATGTCCGTCCTCCTGCAAAGAGTTTTACGATTGAGTCTGAATTGTACAATGATGAACATGTTGTGAAAAGATTATTTTATAATGTAAGGTTGATGTATTCTGACCTTGCAAGGCAAAGATTAGTTACAGAGCATTTTTTAACAGAAGATTTGCTTGATCTAGTGTAGGACTGCACAACCATTATCACTAGCCACATTTACATGTACACTTTTTTTATCATTCTGATTAAAATCATTCCGACTAAAAGATTTGCTGGATTAGACATTCGCCTACAGGGATACAGGCCTACAGGGATATAGTAATCCCCCGTTTATTTAGTTTTTTGGTCTATCGTGCTATCCACGAGAGGAAAATCAGCAAAATAAATGAATTATGTGGCAAATCCAATTCCATAATAGACCGGGGGTGCGAGATTTGAACCGCGGTAAAGCGGGTGATTACTGTATCTCCCATATCTCAACACTATCCCTCCCTCCTCTGAAAAGCAGAAGCATGTGGATGAAGGTCCATAGTAAGGACTGGTGGGAGCAGGTTGTTTTGTTGGAATTTTTGACCTGGAATGGAAACTAAACTTCGTTCAACTGGCGTTTGTGTGGACTGGTAGAGGAATTTATGGCCCCAGAAGAAGAGACTGTCAAAAAACGTCACATAAATTGTTTGTGTACCACTTCTGCAAGTAATCAGTTTCAAGTGTTTACAAGGCAGAATTTTTATTTTCTTCGGTTTGTAGAAAGGTTTATTCCACCCCTCTCAAACCAATTACAGTTTAATTTGGTTTGGGAATTTTTATTCCGATTGAGGTGTTTATATGAACCATTTTCATTCGGATCAGACTTTTTTCCTGTTTACAATGGTCCATGTAAACGCACCTACTGACAATTTACACTCAAAGTTATTAAACTGCTAACCTGCTTTACTATTTACAAATATGTAGTCTTTAGCTGAGTTATTGTTATATTATTCCATAGAATTTTCTGGCATTGAAACACAATTTATCGAGACATTATTCCTGACAAAGGACAGTATTTAGGGATTAGAAAAAGGAGGACTTCTTTTGAGATAAATGCTGTCTCAGGGACATGTGTCAACTAATGTGAGCCTATTTCTAAACTTTCTCACATTCTTAAAATCTATCATTAGCCTAATACATGCTAGCTGATCTCCTGTTATCCATCACGTAAAGGAATCTTCAAATACGTGGAACAGGCACTGAGACAGGGGTGTCTGCCATTAGTTCATGATGCACTATGAAGCACTCCCCTGGTTTCCCCGTGTCAGACAGCAAGCCTCCCTCAAGCACCTCACTTATTGTTGGATTAGTCCAACTTTCCTTGATGGAATTGAAGCCAAGCCATGTGTGAATGGAATGTATTACTGGCTCTTTGCATTGTCTCATTAAAAAGCTCTGGGTGCAGCAGGGTTATCAAAAGGAAAGGTTAAGAAAGCATAAGGCAGGAATCCATGTCTACATCCATATGAGCATTTATGCTTGAGCATGACTTGGATGGGAAGAATTCTTGAAAATTCGCAATCTTCCATTTTAGACACCATATTTTAGGTATTTTAATAGGAACGGGGCTTAAAAGGCTTTGCATGTAATACACCACAGCTCATTAGGCGTATTATCAAGAGAGGCCTCGGCTCAAGTGAAATTAAGGACTGATTCTTTTCAGCCCTGATTATTTGCTAAAGATTTCATTCATATGTACCACTCCCAAAGCCCACTGATTACCCAGAAGACTTCAGAAAACTTACATATTTATTCTGGCTAGTGTTGGAAAAATTAGCTTTGTTTTTGTCTGTGAACATTAAAACATTAATTATACCAAGAATCCATATGGACTAATACTGAATCCAATTCTGCATTTGGGTTGGCAAGAATAGTGGATATCATTGTTAACAGATCATATTATCGGGGTATTTGTTTGGATGGATGTGTTAATCCAGCAAAGAACCATCAGTAAAGTTTTTTCATGTTACGAGTGGGAACTGAAATACATTTAATTGGAATTTTATAGGTTTTATAGATTTCTATTGCCAACATTAACTGGCCAATTGCTAGTTGGGCCATTTTTCTTTTTAAATTATTGAATATAAAAAAAATGCTAAATTGATATAAACAAACTTTGCTTTGTACTGTTCCATAATTTTTCAACAGCTTCTTCCTTTTGTACTTTCCAAGAACTAGGGTGTTTATTTTAGGACCATTATTTTAAGTGACACTTTGTTCGATTTCAACTAATTATGCGAATTTTGCACCCTAACCTATTTAAGGATGTTTCACAGCAATGGGGGTGAAAACTCTCCTGTAATACTCGATGAACATGTAGAATCATTGACATGTTTTTTCCAGTCTAGCTTGTAATTCTTCAAACTGTGGCTAAGTTCAAAGGGGGTGAAAAATCATGCAAGGCACTGTATGACTATACAATATTGAAGGTACTATGAGGATCCTGGTGTAGTACAGCAGAACTGTCGATACATGTTATGTAGCGTACAAAACAAGCAGCCAGAAGTTAGCAGGAAAGCTCAATCGAGTCTCAGCTTAGCCAAAGTCAATTTTCAGGCCAAGTGTCTTTCCAGCTCTCAGACATGAGAAGTTTGGGTAAGTTAATCCTCAGTGCAAACAAACGCCACGCTGAGGGAAATTGGATACAAAAGCATTTATTTTACTATTTTTTTTGCCTGTTTTTCCTCAGATACCATGTCTCAGACATGACATCTGGAGTGCTAAACAATGCAGGTAGAAGGAGCCAAGCTGAATAGCTATAGTAGTATTATCTTTAACTTTGTTTTCTCTCTCTCTCTCTCTCTCTCTCTCTCTCTCTCTCTCTCTTTCTCTTATTGTCGCTCACCCTTCACCAATTGCGGATGCTAAAGGATTTAATTCAAGTGAGCAAAGAATTCCATGGCTTTGGTCCATTTAACTGATGACAGATTCAGCAAAAAAACTCCACAGGCTCCTGGAGTCCACTGGCAGTGCTCTCCTGCAGATCGCAATCATTTTCATTACCACTCAACACCGAAATGCCAAAAAAAAAAAAAGAAAAAAAAAATGCCTACAAGAACATACCCACCCCTTTCCTTTAAGTAATCATAGATTCATGCTACTAAATAGTCCAAAAATTATGCTAACCACTGTTAGCTGGCCTTTTCCACTACAAGCCCATAAGGCTAACCTTGAAAAAAGCCAGCATTCAGTTCAGCAAAATCAGTCACAGCCACTGTAGAGAAGTGGCACAGCACTTGGCACGAATGATCAGAGAGCAGAGGAAGATACCCTTAAGGTTTGTTTCGCAATTGCTAAAACAGTACAGGATGTTGCTGCATTAACTTATTTATCCCAAATTAGGGGCATTTAAGGAGCACTATTAAGCAACCATCCTATGAAAGACTTTCAGTGAAGTTTTGGCCTGGTTTGAAACATAAATGGAAGAAAGTTATGCGAGTAAGTTTGTTTCAACCTGTTAAGGCTCTGCCATAGTGCCAGGATAAGTTCCATTACCAGTGTCTCAAAATTAGACATTTGCACACACATAAAAAAAAAAAATTAAAATAATACTTTTATATATAGATATATTTTATATCTATCTATCTATCTATCTATCTATCTATCTATCTATCTATCTATCTATCTATCTATCTATCTATCTATCTATCTATCTATCTATCTATCCATATATACCTGGGCCTTCAGTGAGGACTTACCTCGCCACCTCTTAATACCACCGCTATCGCGGCGCTGTACAATATAACAACGCGTGGCATTACAGAGAGAGAGGCATTTCAAATATGGAGGGTGAATAACATTTTACTAAATCAAGAAACCCAGTTAAGACAACTCCAAATGTCTACACTACAACTGCAGCTGTGCCATGAACATATATTATTTGTCTAATAACATGACAAAAACATGTAAATCAAATACAACCTACTCAGCAGAGATGCATACTTATAATTTGCACCGCTCCTCAGAGGCTGTAAGCCAGTGGTACCGCTCGTATTCACTGGTCTGGAAGTGGTGAACAAACCCTTTTCCGGGTTAAGACAATCTAGCTAGCTTAGGGGTTGGCTGACCTCTCCTCAGGATGTCTAGTTTTTCTTGAAAATTTATTTTTAATTATGTCCAAGACCAAACAATTTTATCTTACTCCGTAGGCATAAAAAAGGTCTAACTCAGATGTATTAATGTGTGCAGCAGGCTATAGACATGTTTTGACAGTTGAACTTGGCTGTAACAGTTTCCCTCTGACCAACCAATCAGAGGACAGAAAAATGCTGACGCTATCCTGGGCCAGCTAGCTGGTGCTGTAAGGCGAATATGAAATCTAATTGGTTAAAGAAACAAAGCTAATTCTTAAGGAGACTATGGTAAAAACGCCAGCAGTACAGACTTTAAAGGCCCTGGGCAGATTAGATTGACATGGCAGCACATAGAGGCTGAAATCTCATAGGACAAAAATATCTAACATTCACATATACGTACTGGAAGCAGTGCAGCCAAGAGAAACACTACAAAATGAAGAGAATAAACTGTTGGGAATAAATTACTATAATTTCATGAAACAAATATTAGAATTTAGGTTGTAAATGTAGGCCAGTGCTTCTGATAGTATTTACGCCAGCAGAGAAGGCTTTGCTGGCCCACGACTGCACACCACATATATATAATATATAAGTGAATTAGTAAATGTGAAACTGTAAAAAAAAATGCACCTTGTGTGAGTTTAGAAATCTTTTTTGGTTTTGAGATTAAAATCATTTTTGGGTCAGTTCTACAACAAACAGTTTGAAACACTGTATGTTCTTCATGTTCAAATATACTATATAAATTGTGCAATTTAAGAAAATTACTACATTTTGCTGTCATCGCCAGTCAGCATGATCTGTGCTTGTCCAGAAAATAGGCATGCGTAAACAGAAACAGCCTTCAAGCTGAACAATGTCAATTATTATGTTCGTCCACTGCAGGATGTTTTGCTTGGATTTCACCATTGACACTATTCGATTTGTAGTTGTCCCATGGGTTTTGTGTTATTCTTCTGTTGTTGGCTTATAGATGAACAACAGCAGTCGCAATCCAAATAATAATAATCACAATATTAATCCAAAATTTTTGACACTTCCAGAATAGCTCCTTTGGGGTTCAATCTTACTAATTATGTATTGTATACACCAATCTCAGCCAAAATGATTATTTATATCATGTGCAATTATTTAGAATGCAATGTGAAATTTTGAATTTATTTACTTGTCTTGGTGTTTTTACATGATCTAATTCCCATATTCAGTTATTTTAACTTCACTCTTCTGCGAAGGCTTTCCACTAGATTTTGGAATGTGGATGTGGGTATTTGTGCTTATTTGTAAAATTGGTCAGTGATATCTGATGAGGAGACCTGGGAAGCAGACAGTCTTTTAGGTAATCTCATAGGTATCCATTGCTCAAGGCATAGTTCAAGTAGTTCATAGTTCCTAATCTAATGACCTTGCATTGTGCACAGGGACTTTGTCATGCTATCATGATAGCGCTTACCAAGAGATTCTACACATTTAAGTGCTTTCAAATTTGTGGCATAAAAAACTCATATGGTTTTATGATCAGTGTATAATGTACATTATATACATTTAAATAAAGAAGGTTAAATAAATATTCACTACATTTATACATATAATGCTCAAAAACCTAGTGCTTTGTCAAGTAGATATTTGCATGAATACTTTTGCTTCTGATTAAATGTGGGTACAGTTTTTTGGCTACTTTACCAAATCTGGCCACTTCAGTTTAATTTGCTGCCCTTTATCAGAACTAAAAAAAAAACATGCTTGCAGTTTTTACTCACTTCAAAACAGGGGTGTTACAGTACACATATTCCTACTGAAATTTTTCAGTTCAGGGATTTCGGTCCAAAAGGGGTTGAACAAATGTAAACTATTAAAAAAATTATTTTCCATTTATTTAATTTAATAATTTGTGCCAATTTATATTGTAAAATATTATTATTATTATTATTATTATTATTATTATTATTATATATTATTTAACCAAGCAAGGATTTTACCTAAAAAAAAAAAGTAAACTGTTCACATGTTGATGATCACAAATATTAATAGTAATAAACTGTTAATAAAAAAACAAAACAAGCAATTTTATTTTTTGCATTTCTTCCCCCCTAACCGTACCGAAATTAAAGTGAACCGTGATTTAAAAACCGATGTACGTCCCAAACCATGGATTTTGTGTACCGTTACACTGCTACCTCAGAATAAAGTGTGTATTCTAAGGTCCATAAGGAATGCAGCTTTTTAGAACTATTCCAGCTCTGTAGCTATGTGAAATCTTTAATACACTTCACAGCAGCGCAACACACCTTGATAATACAAAGCAAACCTCTTTTTCCACATCCTACAATTTGCAATATCACATCCACCTAGACGCATAAGGTGAGTGACAAAATAGGATTTTACTATGCTGATTAATTCACGTTCATAGAGAACAGATGATCTTTTCAGAAACACATAGGCTTGTGGAAACAGTGTTGATTCCTAGCAGAATCAAGTGCAGTGTAAAGCTGTCATAAAACATTCTTGCTATAAGTAACAGTCACCTCAGGGTTGAACATGTCAAGAGAAAATGAAGATACTAGCCAGACTTTTAATAATATGTTTTATGTATGAAGCAAGAATAAAAGCCAGAGCTTATAGCAATTCACTTGCTGACTTTTTTTGAGGGCACACATCATAAATGCTATATAACACACCGTAACGCACACTACTACATTCAGGGATACTTTTGAGACTAGTCGGTTGACTGTGCATTGATCTATATACAAAATAATATAGCAGGGAACCCATCAAGCTGAATAGATTATCCATTTCTTTCCAACCAATGCATCTGATAGTCTAATGACACATGGAATTGGACCCCATGGACAAACCACACTGTGTCTCTCTCTTTCTCTCCCCCTCTCTTTCTCTTTTAGGAAAAGCCAATGTACCAATGATGTTCTAGAAATAATGGGAATGGATGTATGATGGGGTCAAACCCATTATATCTTTGCACTGTGATTTTCTCTTCATACTTCAGTTACATTTTGGATCGGTTTTCTGACTGCAGTAATCCAACACTTTGTCTCCTCTTAACCAATCAAAGCCTTTGTCAGTTCTATCAGTCATAGCACATTTACAAAACACGATATCTAAGAACAGCACTCTGGTGTAATTATCTGCCCCAACTCCTGAATGGTGACAACTCTACAGCCCTTAAAGACCCCAATGTGCTTTTCTCATTTTCCCCCTTATAAGTCATTGTTTCTTCCGTCTCAATCTTGCGGCCTGAAAGTGAACATCGGCCAAATATTTTTGTATCTCAGCTCTATTGCCTATAATTAAAAAAAATAAGAATTCTCTCTCTTTTTTCTTTGCTTCCCATGATGCTTCTGCTGATCTGTTGTAAGGCTCTTTAGTGTAGACCAAACTCGGATCAGAGCTGAGATAAATAGGAGCAGCTGTTTGGCTCACCTAGCTTCTGCTCTTCCACTGTCATCATGAAGGATTAGTTTCTTCTTCAAGGTACAGTGAAACTTTCATGCTAAAAGTTTGTTCTGTTAATCTGCTTGGTTCTGTGACTGCTTTCTGTCATACTAATTCTGTTCACACTGTCTGGCAACGATTCAGTTTTTTTTTTAATGTGAGAATGGTTCCGATTTGCAAGCATCTGTAAAACGATCTATCCTACTTACAACAAAGGTACCAGGTTGAACTGCTTTGTAACTTCACCTCAGGTCTGACAACACAAGTATGACCCCCCACCCAGTTTTCCACAGTGTTAAGCCTCGTTTTGCATAGTGTGCATTCCTTTACTAGACACTGATGATGATTTATTTGTTTCTCACGTCTATATAATACAATCTCGGTCTACTAAATATGGAATGGTAAGCCTTCTTTCCAATCATGTGCTTATAAGAATTTATAACATTCTAAGTAAAATAATAAAAATTATTGTACTGTAATATGTAATATGTATTATTTTACAGTGGTTGGTAGAAGCATGTATACATTCTTCTACAATTTACACGATGTGTTCTACAAGGTGAGGTTGGTATCAGTGGGCTAGCAAGGCTAAGACCCTGTCCTTTAGCATCTATTTCAGACTTACTACAGAGATCTACTTTATATAAAATGTCCAAATTTTTGTAAAAACCATGCACAACAGCACCATCAGCGGACTTATATGCATAAAATATGCAATTGAAAAATATACATAGATAACAGCATAATAAAACTAATAATTAACATTAGATTTTCACCCTCCCATCTACTACCACATTTAGCTGTCACAGGACAGCATGCTTCATTCAACAGATGTTAAAATGTACAACTGTGTCAAAGACACATGAAGTATAAAGACAGCCAAAATTTCATAAGCTACAATACAGCTCATGTAAAATTGTGGCAAAATTAACAGTGGGACAGAGAACAAACAGTTTGAATTATCATTAGATGTTTGAATTATCATTAGATTATTATGAAAGCTTGTATGTTGCACTAATAAAGTAAGCTTGCGATACGCAAAAAGAACTATTTTGTTATTTAATTGTATAAAAAAAGGTACAACAAGCGTAAAACAAATGGCACTTTACAATGAGTCCTGTGTGAATGGGTTCATAGGAAACTGCTCTGCAGCATGATGAAGTGTAATGCTATAAATACAAGGTGACAACATGGAACCACTCAAGAGTTAGGCCCAGATTTTAAACTCAATAAACTCCACCATCACCATTCACTTGATGAAAAGCTTTGGGAAAGCTTTTCCAGGTGCCAAATACCCAACAAGTTACAACATAATTATGCAGTTCTTTGTTCTCATGTACAGCTTTTAATGCATGATGCATTCTGACATGCTTTCCCATGTTCAAACTTAAAAGCATTATTAATACATAATTCACTAAAAGCCATAGGTAAGTAACCAACCATTAAAGACTGTACAATTTTATTTTCTTGCTACTGTCTTGAATGTTTTGGCATCTTCTTCTTTCGGCTTCTCCCATTAGGGGTCGCCACAGCGGATCATCCGTCTCCACACCCCCCTGTCCTCTACATCTGCCTCTGTCACACCTACTACCTGCATGCCTTCCTTCACCACATCTATAAACCTCCTCCTTGGCCATCTATAAAGCTATAAAGCATATACCCCATGTCCCTCCTCTGCACATGTCCAAACCATCTCAATCTCGCCTCCCTCACCTTGTCTTCAAAACGTCCTACACTCATTTCTAATCCTGTCCATCCTCGTCACTCCCAACTAAAACCTTAACATCTTCAACTCTGCTACCTCCAGCTGCACCTCCTGTTTTTTACTCAATGCCACTGTCTCTAAACCATACAACATCGCAGGTCTCACCACAGTCCTATAAACTTTCCCTTTCACTCATGCAGATACTCTTCTATCACAAATCACTCCTGCCACTCTTCTATACCCACTTTACCCTGCCTGCACACTTTTCTTCACTTCTCAATTAATTTGCACTGTTGACCCCAGGTACCTTCTTCATTTCTTCTCCCTGCAACCGCACCACTCCACTGCCCTCCCTCTCATTCACACACGTTCACTCTGTCTTAATCCTACTGATTTTCATTCCCCTTCTCTCCAGCGCATACCTCCACCTGTCCAGGCTTTTCTCAACCTGCTCCCTACTCTCACCACAAGTCATAATATCATCCGCAAACATCATAGTCCATGGAGACTTCTGTCTGACCTCGCCTGTCAAAATGTACATCACCACTGCAAACAGGAAAGGGCCCAGCACCGATCCTTGAAGAAGTACAACCCTCACCTTGAACCAGTCTGTTGTCCCTACTGCACACTTCACTGCTGTCACACTGTCCTCATACATGTCCTGCACCACCCTGACATACTTCTCTGACACACCTGACTTCCTCATACAATACCACAACTCCTCTCTCGGCACCCTGTCGTATGCTTTTTCTAAATCCACAAACACACAATGCAACTCCTTCTGACTTTCACCATACTTCTCCATTGCATAAATAAGCTAAAAAAAAGTCTTGCAATTTGTAAGCACCAAGTTTTGACATGTTTATAGATGTTTATCACACCATGCAAGACACCTGATTTACAGTGAAAGGCTATGGTGCAAATCGTGCATCAGAAAATTTTAATAAACTTGCCAGCACCGATGGTATGTTCAGCTGTAAAACATGTCCAGATGGTCGACACATGAACGCGATGCTCACAAGTCAGACTTGAGGAATGATACGGCCAATAAACTGAGCTCACAAGTTCGTTCCTCTGTCTCCTCTCCAACCTGCATGTTTACTTATTGTTCCCATTGTTTTAAACTAGATTGACAGGAATCTAATGTGTTTCACTCAAAATGGAGGAAATGATGATTTGATGATTACCAGAATTTCTCAAAGATATTTAAGGGCATGAGTAAAAGTCATCCATTTTGAAAGATGCTGTCGAATGTGATCAGGAATATAAGTAATCTTTACTCATTACTTTCCTATCCCTATTCCCAAATCACTGCAATGAAAAAGTAATTAAGCCATACATTTAAACCATTGCTGTGTTTTTTGTTCTTTCGGCATTTATGTAGAACATTTTATGTCTTTTATGACCTAAATACTACACATCTGAAAGCTAGGATGAGACTTATCTTGTATTTTAAGGCAAGATTAGTATTTTTTACATAACTGTCAAAACACTAGTAACTAAGCTTTTGACAAAAAAAACCCTCTGTAATGAATCATACACCAAAAGTAAAACCACATTTTGATGATGACCATATTGTAGCAAATGGCAAGGAACAGAAACTGCTGAAATATATTGAAGGAAAGGTTTCCAAATAAAAAGTTAGCTTACATCTCTCTAGTCTCTAGAGTCTACATGTTCCACTTGAATAAGAAAAAAATGGATAAGAAGACACGGTTCCAACATGGTTGGTAAGAACTGAAACATTACACACATGGCAATGTAATGACTTATTGGGCAAAAACTGTGAGGCGAAACAAACAAAAATGAGTGACTTGCACCTCAAAGAATATTGATAGGGAATGGGAAATTTTCCTTGCCGTTTTAAGTTACTTTCCCAAGGTCACTGTTTGCCCAAAAAATGTCTGTGGATTGTGCCAGGGAATGATTAGGAGGTTTGCCTTGTCACTGAGGACCTGGGCCGAGAGGAGTCATTATTCACTATCAGAGGCCAGCAGTGAGTGACTCGGGGACAGGTTTGAGCCAGCTAACGAGAAGCACATGTGCTCCTTAAGACACTGGCGTTCCTCCTGACTCATCAGCCTGGCCTTCTCTCTCATGCTCTATCAACCTTTTCTTGTCTCTCTCTTTCTTTAGCTCTCTATTGCTTGCTCTATTTCTGTCTTTCCAGGTAGAAACATAGGAACCTTTGGGACCCTTCTTGATTTACATTTTCTTTTATAGACAGTTAAGAACAACAATGATTTTAACGATTAAAAAACACAAAGCGTTTCTGACTGTGTGAAAAGACAAAAAGCAGCTGCTCTTTTTTTTGTCTTATCTCCCCAGAGACCTTTCGAGTCCTGTTATTGTTAATGAACAGTTAATCCTGCAAATTCATATTGGATCCCTTCCCTCTACAAAAGCTCAAAATGTACATGTTAATTCTATTTTCGCAAATGTACAAATGAATTACCCACAAGTCTGTGTTTAGTTGAATTGCAGTTTGTGTCCTCTACTAACCTTAACTGGAGGTTATGATAAGTTCATCAAAAGTGCGAATGAAGAATTCCTCGCCAGTTATGGAGTTGGATATTGTTGGCACTTAAATGCTCCAGAGTATTATTTATTTGGTTTAAAGAACTCTGTTCAGTTAATGAAGCAAGCTTCAACAGGATCTACAAAGGTTTAAAAAAGCCAGGAAAAAACAATGTCATAATATCACTGGCTTTATTTTAATGATTTTTAGCTGGAAGTATGTTTTTAATGGCAAGTTTCACTGCTGGTAAAAATAGCCACCGCCAAGTTGGTCATTTTTTTTTATTCCAAAAAATTTACGTTTGTTATATTAAGTTAGTATTTTGTTGAAATTGGAACCTTATTGCTGTTTTTATGCTAAGGGGAAATTTAAAGAGGTGGTACCTTCACACTGAGAGTTACATTGCACTGATTTACATTTACATTAACGGCATTTTGCAGATGCCCTTATCCAGAGCGATTTACAATTATCTCATTTATACAACTGAGCAGATTAGGGTGACGGCCTTGCAGCAGTGTCAGCTTTTTAGTGAAGGGATTTGAACTCACACCTTTCAGATCAGAAGTCCAACATTTTAACCCCTGATGGATTTTGAATGTCACCGGCCCTTCTACATTTTAACATCCATGTCAATGCAATGCACTACTTGGTGACTATAAAAAGATACCTGAAATAAAGCCTCATAAATCATGGTAAATTCATTTCTCATCTTATCTGAAATCCACATATATTATGGACAATCCATAGACTTTCCACACAGATTCCCACTACAGACCACAAATTATGTGACTTCTCATATTGAGTTTTTAATTTAACTATGACAGGATATTCATTATTAAGCTACAAATTCTTTCTAAATTCAGTTATATTCCTGATATTCAGTTTATCTGCTATGTATAAAACGCAGGCTGCCAAGTGAGTGGAAGGGAATGCTGCAGCGGTAGAAAAAATCCTATATTGGCAATTCAAATACAGTCCATATCCTTGGGAGAACAAGAAATAAGAAGTCTTAAATGATATAAATCCTGACTTTGAAGAGGGCAACATGGGCGTACTGTATGGAAAGAATTCTGGACTGTGCTACATCAAACTATGTATAAAAAGTGCCAGAAAGAGGTTACAGTGATGAATCAAGAAACCACAATTTAAACTGCACTGAATCGATTACTTTTGCATGCACATTATAGCTCTAGTAAAAAATGTGTGATTCCTCAAATTGCAATTTGCAATGTGAAAGATCAATTTAACTTGTTTGTTTTCTTGGATTCAGATTGTTCCTACCTACCAGCCACTAAACTGTGGAGTTATTGTGTCAATATTCTTTCCTTGGATAAAAAATTGTTACCCTCAGACAAATTGTCTGTAAGCACATTAAGCTGATATCTGTGATCACTTTCCAATGTGGTTGAACATTGTACAGTAAAAAGTCTTGAAATTTAGGAGACTTTCCAATGTCTACATGAATATCACCATAATTGCTTTCTTCATCCAGAGTTATAAGGTTGCACCCATATTCTGTTTCTTTTTTCATACATATGTTTACACTTAAAAAGCCTGTGCAAATCTCACCATGTACAACCAATATCAAGCCTTATTATTCAATATCCATACATTTTATACTGTTGGAAGTTGGTAGAGGTATAATAGAAAAAAACAGATGCAAAAAAAGTCTGAAGTCAAAATAATAAGATACTTATAAGAGTCTAGAGTCCATATTAAGTTAAAAAAGTGACATGATACATTAAAATAAATAGATATTTTAGATCATGCATATAGATGAAGTACTCGCTCCTTAATTATTGGTATATTAGGCACTCAGCAAAAACTATAGAAGCTCTTAAACAGATACTCTCTAAACTCTAAACTGTATCTAATTTCACTTAGAGTCACTGATGACTTCTTTTGTAAACACACTGACATAAAGGTTTCATGTGTACAAATTTCTAAAACTCTAACTCTTTTTTTCCCTCTCCAGTGAAACTCCGATACTGGGAAAGTGTTAAAGTGCTAATGCTTCTTTAAAAGAGTGAAAAGTCCTTCTCAAAGCAGCCAACAAGTCTGCTACAAATTTTATCGACACTGGTTGCAGTGATCTAATTTCTTATCTCACCAAACAGTTTTCTGGGCCATAGGTTTAATCATCGGTGTTTTAGGAAATTTAGTAATGGCCAAATACATCTAGTACACCAACATGGTATAAATTGACTATGGGCGCAAAAATATTTACACTGGAGTATCAGAGCAGGGTCTGTTTACAGTAAGTGAGATTTCCACATATTGTACTGTTTTAATCTAAGGACACAATCAGCTTGGGTGAGCCACTGTTTGAACTGTGATGATGTCAATGTAAATGTGGTCGAGGTCCAAATGTGATCAGGTAGTTTGTTTCTGTTAAAACACCCAACATTTTTTAAATTTCTTATCAAATAAAAAAGTAAACATTCATTTGGGGGGGTTTGGGGGCAATGCAGTATAACATATAAACATTATGTAAAACATTTAGTTTGTAGTTTGCTCACCTGTTTTAGGTGGTTTTCCTCCAACCCCTGTTTTAAAGAAAAATTATGAAAGTGATCACTGCAAAATGCTTTTACTAAAACAAATCCTATTTGGAAGTGTGCCTTGAGCTCTTACCTGCACCAAGACCTCCTGCACCTAATCCAGCACCAAGTCCACCAGCACCAAGTCCACCAGTACCAAGTCCTCCTACACCAGCCCCGTATCCACCTGCATTTACAAAGTCAGTTCATTTATTTACATTGCATTAATGAACTGTGTTCATACTTATTCACTGTACCTCAGATTTTTTTTTGACCTGAATAAAACTTTCAAACTTTGCCGAAAGGACTACCCAGGTAAACTTTGCATTTCACAGGAATGAGCTAACATTAACGTCCATGCCATGACCACTTCCAAGCCACTCTGTTTTCTTGGCTGTTTACTGCTCTTTAGCTGAAGCCTCAATCAATCTTTCAGGATATTAGCAGGCATTCCAACCTTTCCACTGCACACATATTGAATTTGAAGCAGGCCAAAAGACACGCCTGGGGAAGTGACACCTGATACCCGGGTGTTGCTTTCTACCCATTTCTAAAGCCAAAAATAAATATGAAAATGTTAGCTTTGGATTGGGTGCGTAGCCGAGCTTAACCTCAGCTGGACACAGACACTATAACCTTAGACCCATTTGTCAGCTCCAAATCATCTGATTTCATATGCTGTTTAGTCTGTAACACGAGCAAGTTTGAATGGATAAATCAGGCAAAACAATACTCTGCAGCCCTAACAATCCGAGTGTATGTAAGGTTAGCTAACTAGACTATATTTTGAAAATTTTGTTATGCGAAACAAGGATGGATTTTGTTATCAGTGGTGGACAGTAATAAAGTAAATGTAATTTGTTACTGTACTTAATTAGCTTTTTCTTGTCTGTACATTACTGAAGTATTACTATTTTACTTTAACTTCACTACATTTCAACATCACATATCTTATTTTTTACTCAACTTCATTTTTTACTCAATGTTCCATTTTATTTATAAATGGATAAAAACTTAATTGTTCAAGCACACAGCAAGCCCTTAATCAGGGTAGAGCGCACGCTCTATTTTTAACGTGTCTTGATTGCCGCTTGGTGGTATCTAATTAGCATGAACAGTTCAATGTCAGTTCACCAGCAAGCAGAACATTTTGAGAGTAATAAATGATGGAGGAAACCTCTGACTGTAACTTGCCACAACACCTGCAGCCTTATTTGTGTGATTTTTAATAGTTAAAAAGAAGATGTTTGGCTCATGATAATTTTAATAGATATCAATCAGTGTTTGACTAATTAATATCATTCTACTAATAGATTGGTGTGGTAAGACTAACGTAAGAGTCTTTTCACATAAACAGAGTTGATTAAGTAAGAGTCTTGTGACAAAAATGATAATAGGACCATTATAGTCATAATAAATCATAATACAATTATGCGAAGCAAATACTTTTGTACTTTTTCTCAAGTAAAAGTTAAAAGGGAGCACTTTTACTTTTACTAGAGTAATATTTTACTAAGTGCATCTCTACTTTAACTCAAGTACATGGTTTGTGTACTTTGTCCACCACTGGTTGGTATGCTGTTTGTCCTGCCAAGACTTGTTAGCCATTCTTGCAACTTTTACAAGTTCACAAAATATATTCGGTAGTTTCTATGATTCCTAATTTCAGTCCATTCAGGATAAAAATATGCTGCTTGGGCCTTGTCATTACTATCAGTGCTCTATCTAATAATTAATTTGAAATGCCAAATGCTGTTGCTGGGGTACATCACAGAACAAGTTAAAGTGATATAATAAATGAATAAATTTTAAACATATGCAGTGCTTTGAGTGTGAAAGGATTATGTAATATATGTTTTAAGCAATATCTTCATAATAATAGACTAAAATATAGATGGGGTGGCTTTACTGGACCTTTAAGAGTCTTTGGAAAGACAAAATCAAACCTACCTCCAGATTTGGCCGGTTTGAACGGGACCCCAGCACCTCCTGTAATACAAAGTGCAAGAAATAGTGTTATGTCTTATGTAGGCTAACATTTTATATGTTTGTTTTAGCTCTCCCTACTCAAGTGCTCTTCTCTGAAAACACGGATAAGATTATCCACTTGTGCCACAATGAACAGTGAATTCAACAGGATTTATTTTTTATAGTTTTTACAGCTTTTTAAAATTATAGGTAGGGTTTAGCCATAAGGGATGCACCATTTGAACCAATGCTCTCCACTTCCTGTGTAAACCTGTATAAGTCTAAAACCAATAAAGATCCTTATGTTTGATTTTTTTGGGGAACCTTCAAGGTTTTTTACACTGAAGACAAATTAAAGGCAAAACTAATGGCTTTGTTATTATTGATTTCTTTATCAGGTATTGTTTGATGGAACTTTTCTATCCTAATGGGAATGGTCATTTTCCAGGGTAACCCAGATGGTCATGGTTTAATGAGAATTCAAAATAATGTAAATCACACACTATACTCTCATAGTTACCAGATCTAAACCCAATTGAACAGCTTTGTGAGATTTGGTGTGACATGTACTGTAAGCACTAATAATGTCTCTTCAGTTCATTTTCAAAAGCATATAGAATTAAATGCAAGGCTGCTATGATGTTGAATAGGTGGCTAACGGTGGTCCAACACCTTACTAAAACATTTTTGTTTCTGTGTTTTTTGCTTTAATTCTCACCCATCTATCTGTAGAATCCTAAAATTAAGATTACTCTGAAGATGTAAGATATATTTTATCTCCCAAGAGTACAATTCATGGCCAGATCATAAGAAAATCTTTCTTTTTTTTTTTTTTTTTGCAATTCATGAATCATGTGACTAAAATGTGATGCACTATGTATTGAAGGTCCTGAACTATTTTTAAGAGAGCCACAATACTGATACATATATTAATATTGACAACATAATACTGACTAGAATAATGGGAATTTAAAAATGTTTTCATTATTTCCTTATGTTGAAGTAGAAATCTGCAAATATCAGAAGACATATTCAGAAAATCAGAAGAGAATTTCCTGCATGTTAGCCCTAAAAACGTTATACATCAATTGCACCTAAACCCTAACTATTAAACATTAAAGCATTTTTTATCCCACAGTTTTCACACACTGCCTGTATGTGAGCTTTAATTAATTGATCTAAATGTATCATATCTTATAAAGAACACCGTTTATTTCAAGAACATTTAAAGATTTTGACAAACCTGGGAAAACTCCCGAAATTCCGCCTCCTGTACCAGCAGGCACATACACACCTGAAAGAAACGAACAAAAGAACAATACCATCCTTTTAGAGGAAGGAATTATCAACAATTTACTGAATTTTTTTACATAAAACTATCCAAAGCATAAGTCTTCTGTGTCTAGTGGGGTGGACTCCTTTTCCACTTGCGTACTGAAATTACAATTTCAACAAATTACCTAATTCTAAAAAGCAAATAGTGAGTTGTGATGGATGGGTAATTCAGGGAACAAGGGCGTCAGCAATCTACAAAACCTCTTCTCGAAAGTCAGGCCAAAGTTCTGCTAAATGTGTGCAGGCACTAATAGGCTGTTAAGTATGCAATATGGCAAAGGAATACTAAAAACATAAACAAAGACAGGGAAAGGAAAAGTGCCTGTTTTTTTGGCAGCATCTGTAAGCTTACACACAGTTCTGAGGGTATAGTAACTCTGGTTTGCATCAGTTTCAAACAAAATGGAAAGCTCTAAGTCAAACTTATGATTGAAATTATATTAAACAAATTTTCACCATACTGAAGTGCAATGTGGCAATGCACTGCATATACAAAAGTTAAACACAATTTTTTCCTTGCAATTATAGTTAAGGGTATAATGATGGTGTATATGTGTGTGTGTGTGTTTGTGTGTGTGTGTGTGTTTCTGAATATGGTTCCAGTTCTGAAAAGTAATTTTGGTATTTCAAACAAAGCCAAATTGTATCTTGTGTATGGAAGCTAGATGGCTGGTATTAGCAATGAAGATTCTAAATGTTCAAGAAAATGACCTAAGACACCGCTCGGCAATTTTGTCCTAATATGTTATTTTATGTAATACAGCTGACTAGCCATTTACTATGTGATCATTTATAGATATAACAATCATCTGAAGACATTTGGCTAATCAGCATGTTAGCTAACAGTATTTTTTATTTTTTATTTTTTTTTTTATCTGAATGTCTTTCTCAGAGACACACACATTTTGTGGAAAATTATTATAAATGTGCAGTGAAAAGGTCCATAGGTGACATTAAAGAACAATAGCTTAAAAGATCATCTTTCAACCATCTCATTTTTCAAAACCATGTGAGAAAAGAAAGAAAGCAGAAGAAACTATTCTGACTCCAAGAATCAGTAAGTGTGGTATTCAGGTTACAGCTAGCTGTGGGGATTTTCAATTGGTTTTGGCACTAATGATTAAATTCAGTGCTAAAAAATGAGGTGCTGAAAAAATAAAAAAAGAGTTTCAAATAAGGTTAAGGTCATGTTCATTGCTTGCGGAAAACAAGCATAAACTGTTAACAGGGTTCCTGAACCATACACTTGATAGAAAGAGAAATTGCATTAGCATTTATTTGGTAAAGGCATTGTGAGGACAGATACCTACATCATGCAAAAAATTGCAAAATCACAAACAAATTGGCTGATTCTTGAACAGCCGATATTGTTTAGTCTAAGGCTGGCTGCCTTTCCATCCGGGAGGGGAAAAAAATGGTCAACCTAGAAAGCAGCGCCAATTTGGATTTTGTATATCTTCACAACAGCATGGGAAATTTCAAAGGACTTTATGACTTATGTTTTTTTGCAAAGCGGCCTGTCTCTCTTGGGGTAATTGGAAGTCTTGCAAAAGATCCTTTATTTGAAAGTCTATGGCAGACATCCCTTTAGAAAACAGATGAGCTCATGCATGCAGTGATAGAGCTGGAGGGAAGATGCTCTTCAAAAGCTGTTCTAAAAAAAAATATATTAAAAAACATTTAAAAACAGCAGATGCCTGGGAAGTGATTGAGTTTCATGGTGTCTGGACTCATCACACCAGATCTGTGGTTAGAACTCCCAAGGACATCACATGGTTTTGGATACCTTAGGCCTGCTTTGTAAAACGGGACCGAAACGCTCGCCATTTCCGTCCAGCGAAAACAAACTATCTGTTTTTTTCCTCTCCGCTGTTTGCTCTCACTTGAAAGAACCACGGGTCATCTTAATCAGAAAAAACAGCTTAAAACCAGCCAGACATTTGGAAGTATTTTTCCATAATGAAACGAATGAGAGAAAGGGCTGTTTGATACAGATCTTGAACGAAACTAACATAACATAGACCTTTTATACAATGCCCCTTTGAGCTGGTGGGTTCATTGGGCTGATTGGAAACATGGGTGCTGCCCTTTGAGTGAAAGTTTTATATATTACAGTTGGAGTGCCATGGGTACAAAGGAAGAGTCACGTTTTCAGAATCAAAAGTCGGATTTCCTGTCTCCTTCCTGTGTAAGGACGAAGAGCAAGGTTACAAATACCATTAGCATTAGAACAACATATTGCAATGAGAATACTGCATAGCCACTTATTCATTATAATCATTGAAATATAATGAAATATCAGTGATAATAACTATATATGCAATCCAAATGTTAATATTGTACAATACCATTGTATTACTCAGTAAAAGATTGAATTATGTATGTTTTTTTTGTCTGTGGAAATTTGACAAATTTCCACTCTGGAAATTAGTTTATATTAATATGCTATTATTTATTATTATATTATAGAAATGTAAATGTAATTTACTGTATAGAGTGGAGGTTTTACATAAACATTTTATTACAATAATTCCCTCTGAGATGTTTATTAAGCAATTTAAGAAGGAGTCTCCAGTGCCAGTGCCAGTGCTTTGTCACAGTTGAAGGTAAAGTGTGAGGGGCTTCCCTCTTGTACTGGGTGCAACAGCCAGACCCTGTCGGTTTGACTACACTTTCTCAAGTGTAGATAAGTACTTGTTTGCATTGCCACATTTGTTTTGTCTTGAGTCCTACTCCATCTCTGTCCATGTTTTGTCATTGGTTGACTCACTGGTGTGTTCTGATTACTCTCATCTGTGTTCAGTTTGCACTTTGATTAGTAAGTTTATTTAAGATGTCGTGTTTCTTTGATTGTCACAAAGTATATGCTCTAACCCTTGATACATTTGTTACCCAGCTTTGATATTCTAATAGCCTAATTTTGATCCTGTTTTGATGTTATAGACACAGTCTTGCCTAGTTTGATGTTTTTTTTGTAGGTCACTTGACCATTGTCTGCACATTCACCTTGTTCCTGGATTACATCTTTCCAACACTGAAATCTTTAGCAGTAAACATGACAAGCTGCTGTAACAACAAAACACAACATTTGGCTGTTGGAAATAATTCCTGTGTATAGTTATAATTGAGCTTTGGCAAATTCCTGTATTTTTGAGGAGAATAAAACACTTTTTGATGTGCTGTTATTGGAAAATAATATTCGGAGTGATAAAGCCACACCACCCTTTACTATAACTGCAGACTCAATCGTGTTTCATTTTTTTTAATAGCAACAATCTGTTTTTTTCAGTTAACCCTGGTGTTATGCTAAATAGGACCCCTGAAGGCGAATGAATAAATTCAGCTGCTCTATTTTTTTTTTTTTTTTACATTTTAATTTTCTCCACATTCAATAATAGATTTTTGTCCTTCAAGATTTTGAAGGACAAAATTAGCTGTTTAATAAGCTTTTTTTTGCATTTCAGAATATTGACATCTTTCATCTATGATGAAAAAAATGGAAACAGAATATGTATGAATGAGCTGGCATGGCTCTGCCATACAGACAGTGTCAGAGTTAAAATACAGATATGAAAGGAAAATTCACCATATTGATGTACAGCAAGTTATTTTTAAAGAAACACTATATTAAAAAGATGAAATCAATAAGCGTTTCATAGAACTGTTTAAAAAAACTATCACGTCACAGGTATTTTGGGGTTTTATAGATTTGATTGACGCACAGGGAATCATCTCAAGTTGTTTTTATTACTTGTTTATAACTGGGGTTGCTATTTAATGACACGTCACATGCAAATCACACCTCTGTGAACTGCATTTATTTTCTTTTAAAATAATATCTCGCTTCATTACCGATGACTGAATTAGTCGAAAGTCTTCAAGGATTATAAAAAAAATTGTTGAATAATGAAAACCTTTTGTCTTTCTACAGTGACCTTTATACTTGGTTAGGATTTTAGTTTGTAGATTTTCTCCATGGACACTAATGAAGGGTGTTTTAGCAATGTGCCAAATAACATTATAGTCTCACGAATGCATATATATAAATACTTTTTCAGCTCTACACACACACACACACACACACACACACACACACACACACACACATGGCAATTTAATTGTGGCTGTTATTAAATCAATATGGCCAGCTTTAAAACCTCTGCTGGCCTCATGTCTCTTGACATTCAGATTTTGAAATACATTAAATATACATATACTAAATTAACTTCCGTTGCCAGTTACGGCTGGATTACTGAACTAGGTTTAATATCTTACTCGTAATTTATGCCAACTACAATCGGCCTTTAAGGCATAGACAGACTGACTCTACTGACATTCAGTTTTTTCATGAAGAGAAAAAAGTGGACAGAGTTGAAAGATGAACATGAAAGTATGAGAGTAAATTTCCTTGATATGAAGCCCTCCCACTTCTCCCTCTGTCTCTTCAGTTGAACACATCTGTGGTACAGAGAGAGCATTACTGTGAAGAATGCAAAAATCAAATAAGCACACAGCACACAGACAGCACTGTTTAAAAGCCAAAGTGTATGCTGTTCACTTTGGCAAAGCTTTTCCTATACTTTTGATGAAGAATGGCCTTCAAAACTCGATGAAGGGCATTTTTTTGCTTCTCAAATCTGTTCGATAGAACCGAGTCTCTTTTGCCAAGTCCTGATGCAGTTAGAATGCCAGGTTTAAATCTTATAAGCATCATACTGCAAAATACAGCCTGCGCAAAAAGCTTGAGAAGAATAGCATCAGATATCACAGGGCTGGGTTGATCCACTACGTTATAACTGTACCACCCAATGTCATGCTTTTCCAGGATTAAAAATTTAATGTGCAATAAAGGTTTCAGTGTGTAATGTTTTCAAGTATTTCTAGCACTGTAATATTCATATATTTTCTTTTATTAAAAAAAATGATTTACAAAACTGCCATGAATTATATATTTTTTATTTAAAACATTTTCCAAAAAAGCAGCATCAATGCTTTAATTAACCCTATTCAAAGCCATAGTATAGAATATTTAAAAAACAGATAATTAAAGATATTGTATAGTTAAAGTTGGGAAAAAGTATTTCACTTAAAAGTATTTTTGGATTAAAAAAATAATACTGACACCCGTCAGTTTTGTGTGCACTCTGCACTCCTATAGAGATCACAGTAGAAACTAATAAATGTAGAAACTAATAAATGACCTAAAAGCAATTAACAAGTTCTTATTGTATATTCTTATCATTGTATTAAATCATTTAGGCCAGATATTCAGCCATTTGGCCAGATATTTCTCTGACCTGATGTAACACAGGGAATAATAAAATGCAGTAAAAACACAACGGTTGTTTTATGGCAATCATAAAGCAAACAGTGACAAGCCATTCAGAATGTCTTGCAGATGTATTGCTTTATAACAGCAAATTAACCGACTTTTGCCACATGCGATCTGATTCATTGGAGACAAGGGAAGAATCAAACCACAAGTTCAGGCATATTACCGTCAAAAACTATGATTTTTTTAATATCTATTATACCGGCCCCACTTTTTGGCCAACCTGAAATTAAGCCAGACTTGTTCTGGAACAAATAGTTTTATTAAAGCGTGGTTCTTTGTCTTGAATTTGGCATGGTCTCCACAGGGACAGAAATAACTTTCAAGCAATCCTCACACTGACATTAACTTTGGAATTTTTGCGGTCATAGTGCAAATAGTTGTAGCATATTGTTAATTCAGTTAGGAACAATACTCTAGGCCACAGTAGTGGCAAAACTTGCAGCAATATTTTAGTAATGCTATGGACATGATATTTTGGAAGTTATTGTAATCTTCCAATTTGGTAAAAAAAAAAAAGCAAAAGCACTGAGCTGACAGGTTAGGATTTTTCAAAATCAGTGCAGAATTGGACTGAAGAAATAATGTAAATAACTTCATAATGTAAATTTTGATACAAATGTACAATTACAAATGTACAAATGTGTAGTGCAAGGTACTGCGGATTTATACACATATATTTCAATTGCACGTTACCCAAATATGGTGAAATCTAATATGAAAAGCAGTCATTCCATATTTGTAAACATTTTATAACAAATCTATCAATTATGACCAATACGGAGAGCTTTTCACTTATGAAGAATGTAGGAAAAAACATAAACCTCCAACTGACAAATCTAAAATTACATTGAAAAAAAAATTGCAATTGGAACAAAGGTGTATAAATTAAGTATCTTACACTACAAATTTAAAGTGGTAGCTCAGTGATTAAGATGTTGGACTTCTTATCAGAGGGTTGTGACAACACTTAGCATCATTGAGTGGCCGGTACTGGGCGCTTAAGCAAGGCCCTTACTGCTCATTTGTGTAAACGAGGTATATGTAAACTGATTTTTAAAAAAAGGTTAAATTCCATAAATATAAATGTATATGGAATAGGTTAGAGTGTCTACATGTAATGGCTAAGAATGAATTACTGGATATTTTATCACACAACATTCTCTTTTGTTTTTGCCTTGTATGTAGGTTTTATACAGTAAATGTCATGAAGGTTTTTGACAATTTCTGGATAAATAGCATTTATTTACATACATAAGATGAAAGTCAGTGTCACAGAAACTTTTAAAATCCCCTTTATAAAGTCACCCTGGCCAATGAGAACATTTTAAACTGTAGAAAAACAGCTTCAATAAAACTCTGATAAAATGAATGCCATTGTTCAACCGTGCTAAAATGGAAGTCTGGGATGTTTGGTTAAGTGATTTTCATACAATGCTGTCCTAGTCTTATGCCGTGTGTGCATGAGGACGGCAGTGTTTATTATACCACAGCGTCAAAGACATGTCTGATAAACTGTCAGATCTGTTAACGGCCTTTGATTGTGAATAAGCAGTATAAAGTAATCTGGCTAAATGAAAGCCCTTATCGCTGGTAGCATTTCTGTATTCCAGCCAACAGTCCTGGAAACTAGTGGAGCATAGTGTTGAGAGTTGAGGTCACTGTGGGTGAACACAGGGAACACACATAGTACAAAAAAAAAGACAGATTAAACCATACCTGATGCATGTGACAACCAACCAGTGAAGTATTGCTTAGGGGTTTAGTGGCAGCATTGGGATTTAGTTGGATTTCACTAGTGGGATTTAGTAGCAAAATCACTCTTAAGTATAAAATTTTATATGAATTCTTTATGAGATCAGTGTGAAATACACATAAATGTTTTTCCCTTTCTGAGCTTTTTCACCGAGTAATCCACACTGTCCTCATAATAATAGATGTGATCAGACATGACCTAGTTTTTAAGGGTCCCTAACTGATTTCCAGAGAATAGAGATTGAGTCTTTTAAGGGCAGAACTGGGAACTTTTAAGTTTATATTTGTTCTCGCACAAGGAATGAGGAGTAACTCCAGTACACAATGAACCATATCCCCTCTATATAACCTTTCTCTAAGATAGATTCATAAAGCACAGTTAATATCAGCTTGGAACCCAAGACATTGAAAGCAAAAGCTCTTAAATCCTTTAGCAGTGACTTCGGCCAACACACAACGAGACACAAGAGGTGTCACATTAATTCTCTCAGGCAGCCAAAAACCTCTAGAGCTAGAAAGCCAGCACTTCCTAAAGGATTAAATGCATTGAGAGGTGCTCACAGAACACATTTTCAATTCCAGCACAGTAGATAATCTGATTGAAGATTTTTACAGGATGGGGCAGCAGAACTGGCAATACCTGATGATCTGGATGTAATTTTACCTGCTTAAAGTGTGGCCAGCCTGATGTCAAAAAAAGGAGAATTAATGTTTTGTTATGTTAAGGTCCTGATCTGCAGAAGCCAAAACTCCATAATAATTCACAATAGTTAGGAGACTGTAAAGTGAAAGAGACTAATAATGTGGCATCAAGAAAGTAACACTTTACTGTAAGATCCAAAAATAAGCATTATATTATATTATATTATATTATAATATATTATATTATATTATATTATATTATATTATATTATATTATTTATGAGTCAGTATGTATACTCATCCTTAAGGCATATATATTTGAAATGCAAGGCCAACACCATTAACTAGCTGCTTGAGGACCACAGGGTTCACATCATCAGTGTGAGGTTTTAAAGATGGGTGTGGTGTTAATCTTTCCTGGTAGTAATCCATTCAAACACACAGTAAGAATGAGGTTAATAAAATTAGTTTGTTTAAAGACAAACTAAGAGTTGTGTATAGATTTGATTCAGAGTGGTATTAAAAACTGCACATTTTACACCAAAAGCCTTTTTTTCATCATTTTTATTTATTTTTTAGATGTCCAGTGTAAGGGTTTAATTAAAATAAAAACACACAAAGCACTTAAAATTTGAATACATTTGCATTGGTTTTAAAAGAAGCTATATGCGTTACATTATATCCTTACAGTACTTGAGTACATGTCACTGTAAAAGTGTAAAATAATTATAAAAATAATACATTTAGATGCAATCAAAAAGTGCCTGCATTCAAGGACCCATTGCAGACATGGGCATCCAAGAGAGGACTCTCAGGTAAAATGTGTATTATTACAACAGTAGCAGAACACAATATTTCCACCATTGATTATGTATGACTCTTCATTATTTCCTGAGACACTTAATAGTTCATATAATGTATTAATTATTCAGTATGAAAGTATCAGTGAACAGTGCTATAGTTAAATTTTTTTAATTGTATTTCATACCTGTCAATAAACAAGTAGTTATTTAAAATATAATTTAAAAAAATAATATCTGTTTTAGATTTAGCCTGGACCTTAAACTTGTAAAATTCACTGAGAGAGCCCATTTGGAAAACTGACATCTAGTTCAGAAGCTATGTTTATTTTGGAATGCACCTTCTGTCAGTCATTTTTTTAGACAATTTATGGGCCAAAAACACACTGGGGGCAAAACTTCATGAACATGGGAATGATTGGAAGAGTGAGCTTAAACAGTTAAATAGTGAGCTCACCTAACCATTAAAAAAAACCCAAAATTACCTTTAACTACTAATTTATTGGGTATTTTTAGACCTTAAAGAATATTACACATTGAAAACTAAATGGCAACACTAAAGAGGCACTTATGAAACTATTTAAATAGATTCCTGACTAATTTTCTGTGTGATAAAGAACTAAAGGTGTACTCAGTAAAAAGTGAGACAAAATAAGACTCGCTCACTGAAAAAACCTTTCAAGTCAGAAAGTTGTCAGACTGTTTAGGTCCAGACAATCCTTCAACACTTTAGCCACTCATGTGGTAATTCTGGTTTGTGTATGTTTAACCAAAGTGAGGTAACTCCCCTCTTCCTGATGACATCATGGTTTAGTTACTAAAAGGAAAGTTGCTATAAGCTTACAGGAATACTCCAGAGCTTTCCGACAATCCGCAGCATGTGTAACACATGTGTGAACTTAAGCAAGAATTTAGGGTTTGTTTCCCTGTGCAGTGAAAAGAATAAAAATATGTTTACTTGAATCTAATTTAGGCCTGAGAGTGTTTGTTCAATTGGATTAATCAATCATTCTTTTGAAATTCTTGGACAAACACAACACACGCACTGGATTTGATTTAAGATTTGTGTGGTTTTATGTATAAAATATATAAAAAGTATATACATGTAGATACATACTGTATATATACATGTACATTCATGTACCGTATATGCATACATGCATATACATGTATATACATGTATATGCATGGATATACATGTTTATGCATACATGCATATACATGTATATTCATGCATAAACATGTATTTATATTAAACACATATTTGTGGTTGTCATCTCATTAACTCTATGATTTATTTCTATCTAATTTGCATCCTCCAAATGGATCCTCTATGTGTCTGATTGATGCAGTTTTGGATGTCGACCAGAAACTGCTCACTCCCACGAAAGAAAAGCAAGGAACCAGTGACACAAGTAGGGTGGGCCTAATCTGATGGAATGGTTTTGTGACTATTCTATTTATTCTCCAATTTGGCTTTCTTACATTTGCTCTAAATCTGGCTACATTCCCTCTATTACTGTAACTCACCAAGAAAAACAGTCCACCTGTGCTTGCTTCCCAAACAAACTGTCAAGGTCTAAACTAATTTGAATACACTTTTAGAACTAATTAAAGTCAACATTTTAAAATTAAGTCATTGTTCCTAGTCAGATACTTTCCCCCCTACCATAATTCCAACATATGTCTATCTTGGATCCTTCACATAATTTTTACTACATCTACAGTAATTATTTATAAGTTACTAAGTACAATGTAGTTACTTCCTGGATCCCTTGACTGCTGCTATTGCTGTTTTGCACAACCTATATTTACATTTTGTTATTAATATTGTTATTATATTATATGAAAATTATTTTATTTTTACACTTCTGTATCCAGTTCTGTCTTGCCCACTGCACTGTATAATACACAGTAGGCATCCTGACAGCACTATTTTCTGTTTAGTATATGGTCCTACACTGTCTTGTGTCTTGTCTTGCACGATGCACTTTATGTGGCAAGGACACTTACTAATCCTTAGCTCTGTGTTTTTCTGGTATGTAGTTTTATGTTGTTTATGTAGCACCAGGGTTCTGGAGGAACATTGTCTCATTTCACTGTGTACTGACTCAGAGGGTTGAAATGACAATAAAAGCTTCTTGACTTGACTCTTGATACTAATATATACTACCTAAGAGTTAATGGTTTTCTATGCAAGAATGGTATGCATTATGCTGGAGACACAAGAAAGAACAAAACTAAATGTTCTGTGTTTTTGGAACCAGCTCTGGCAAATTTATGTAGTAGCACATAAATTTAGCAGGTGTCCTTCAGCCTTGCATTTTCAGCTCAACTTAAAAATATAAAGCAAGACAGAGTTGGCTTGAAGAGAGGAATCACTGGAAATAGCTCTGTTTTTTTTTTTTGCTTTGCTTTTCATGGCCTGTAACTTAGTTATTATAATGAATGTTGCAGAATAAAGAAATTAAAGATGTGGAACAGACGGCTTTATATGTAAAATAGACAACAGGAATTAGTTCTGTGGTATAAGTTTGTTAACTACAGTAAAGATGACAGTCTGCTTTTTACACCTTTGTGAATGAATGCAAAAGAAACACTATTGAGAAAACAAATAAATCTTTGTGAAGAACTCTGGCTGTGCTCACATGCTCACTAATTGTGGGTAACAGCGAAATGATTCACTTCCAAGAGCGAAAAACAAGCTCAAACTCAAAACAGAGAAAAAGAGGAGAACTTTTGGAAGTTGAGGAGAGCACTCTGTTGCGCATTGCCATGTTGAATACAAAGTTTGAATTCAGCAACAGCATGCATAGAGCACTCCAAAAAATCATTGAATGCCTAATAAACCTGTCGGAAAATCAGGTCTTGCATGCTTCAGCTCTACTAGGAGGCTTGATTACTGAATTTTATGTGATGTAACTGACATAAGTGACAGTGCAGCTGTAGCTTCAGAGTTCTGCACACATAAAACTTTTCTTAACATTAACAAACCCGGCAGCCCTTAATAGAAACTGAAATATTACATATAAGACACTATTAGTCCAAGTTTAAGAAACAGCAAATGTGCTATATTAATTGCATTAATTTGAAATGTACATTATGCATTTTCATCAAGTTTATTTTTAGTTACAAAAAAGAGGACCTACAGTTAACCCCTTATTTTAATATTAAAAAGTTAACTATTTGCCCAAAGCAAGTATATGCAAGTTATTATAAAAGTTACAACAATGGTACTGGGAGAATTAATACGTACTAAGTGGATTTATGTTTCAAGATGTTGAAAAGTGTAAAAAGTATGTACTTATGTAATTAGGGACCTGTCATTAATATGACATGCATACTACATACCATGCATAAGAACCTTATGTTGCATACAAAACTTTTGATGGAAAGTACACAAAAAATACTTCAATGACTTCAAAAGCCCATACAAGATACAAAATCTTGTAAAAAAAAAAAAGTATTTCTAATACACAAAAATAAAATACAGAGATGACTGCTATTGTCTTAAACACTTGATAGATTTATATAGATTAAAAAAATAAATCATATTTGCGGTATGAGTGTCTTATGAGAAAGGAATGACAATATTAAAGCTGCAGTTTCCTGTGTGAAAAGTTAATAAAGTTTAGTTTATGACACTATACTTAAATTCAAGAGCATACAGTTATGACCATGTCAAATCCTTCCTTTGCTGAAATGAAAGAAACAGTGCAAAAGAAAAAAAAAAATGAACAGCTGCACCTGTCCCTGGGTGCATACGAGCGAGAACTGCTTGTTCAGGGTGAATGAAGTGAACACCTACCTCCCTGTAGGGAAGGCTGCAGAAGGGTGAGCAGCAGCAAGCCGAGAAGCAGCAGCGCAACCATCCTGTTAGCCATCTCGCCCCAAAATGCACCAGCCCGATCCAAATCAGCTGGTTTTATTCTCCTAGAGCTAATTACCACTTCACAAAAGTCTCAGAAAAGGGGGGAAAAAGGAAGGGAGGAGGGGGGTTGAATGCAAAAACACTGGATGCAACGTAATTAAGAAAGGGCAAAGCCCGCGTTTCGATGGATCGTTGCGCTTTTTTTTTCTCCCTCTCTCCTGTGTCTGGTGTTGCTGTTTTTATTCTGGTCACTCCTGCCAACAATGTCTAGCCCTGCCAGATAGAGAAAGGGGAGAGAGAGAGAGAGATGGAGAGGAAGGGAAGAAGAGGGAGGGTGGGAGGAAGGGTGAGAGAGAAAAAGACAGAGATGGAGAGAGAGATCCCTCTTTCCCACTCTGTCATCCAAAAAAGAATTCAACGGTCTGCCAGACATTTGCATGGATTCTAAACGGCTTATCATTTCTAGGCAAGAAGCGAAGTTTTATATAATCCTATGTGTATGTGTTCTGTATAAGTTTACACTGTTCCCATGTTATAGTGCAAAAAAAATGAAGGTCTTGCATACACCCACACACTAACATATGCATTTTCATTGATTTCTTTTCCAGTACAATGCTGCTTCTTTTACCAAACAACAACCCAGAGAGAAAGAAACCAGTCAAGAAATGTTTCTCTTAATTATATCCAGTACAGACTAAAGCATGTAATAAATGAACGGAACAACTTACACATAACATAACAAACCCAGCACATGAAAAAAGACTGAAAATAGTGCTTTCCAAGAAAGCAAGAGTGATAGAGAGCAGAGCAGGGAGACAAATCAGCAAACATCGTGTCAGCACATCAGAGGATGGTGCCTGGTGTCAGTCAGACCTGAGTGTTTAAACATCATCCCTCATTTCTCACTATCGCCAAGCACATATCTAAAAAAATGCTACTGTTGACCTTTCATCATACCTTTCTGCCAACATTCTGTACATCAATAAGCGTTTCAGAAAACCACAGGTACATTCACTGCAAAGCTGTTTCAAGGATCTATCTATTAAAGAAAGACAGGTCTTAAGTTTTGATTTTTACTCCTTCTTTTCAAACGATGCCTTTCTGCAGATCAAACGTGTTAGCCTGGAAGAACAACAGATCACTCACTAACAATCATACAGCCATTGGTATATTAGCTAATAATAACACCTTTCACGAAGACTCTACACCGCTAGGAGGAGCAGAACGGTTTGGTAAGGGCTGTAAGAATCATTGCCAGGAGCACTTCTGAACTGCTCCCTCCAAAAAAATGGGGTGTACTATTTAAGGAGACTGCATATTTTGAATACGCTTAGCTAAAATGTATAGTATTCCTTTTTAGGTTTTCAGACCCCCTTCATTTTTTACAATTTTCTATGTCAAAGCCTGATCCTACAATCTTTTAAATTGATTAAAAACTTTCAAATTCTTATTTATCTACACTCAGTTCCCCTTAATGACAAGGTCAAAACAGAATTCTATAAATATCAGGGTTTTTTTTACCGAAAACTAAAATATTACATGTACAGTACATACATATTCAGTCCCTTTACTCAGTACTTAGTTAAAGCACCTTTAGCAACAATTATAGCCTTCACCATCAGTGGACAGGCACTCTCAAGTTTCTCCAGAGATGTTCAATAGAGTTCAATTTAAGGCTATGGCTATAGGCCACTCTGGGACATTCAAGCCACTCCTTGCCCAAAGCCACTCCTGATTTGTCTTGGCTGTGTGCTTAGGGTTGTTGTCATGTAGGGAGCTAAACCTTCAGCCCAGACTGAGGTTAAACAGTTCAATCGTGGTTTCATCTGACCAGAGAATCTTATTCCACACAGCCTGAGAGTCATTCAGGTACCTGTTGGCAAATTCCAATAGTGCTTCTATGGGTTTTGCACTGGATTTTCCACTCTGCCATAAAGTCAAGATCTGTGGAGGTCTGCAGTAATGGTTGTCCTTCTGGAACTTTGTCCCATCTCTATACAGGATCTATTGGTCACCTTTCTTACTAAGGCCCTTCTCCCCTAATTGCTTAGTTTGGTTCAGCTTCCAAATCAAGATTCCAGTCAAGATGTAGAAACATCTCAGCAACCATCAATAGTAATTGGAGGCACCTGAGCTAATTTTTAAATGTTGTTGCAAAGGGACTGAATACTTATCATAATATTTCAGGTTTTTAATTAAAATAATAATACATTCGTACAGACATTTAAAGAATTCTGTTTTCATTTTGTGGGATACTGAGTGTAGATTAATGTAAAAAAAAAACTACAAAGTTTACAAAAACAAAGTATATATATATATATATATATATATATATATATATATATATATATATATATATATATATATATATATATATATATATATAATGTTCATATTTTATTTTTAGCATTGACCAAATTGGAAGGTAAATTAACAGAATTAAGTTTAAAAATCACCAGGTACACCATAGAAAGACTGAGCACAGCATCAAGAGACACAATGTCCTCAATGCTGAGAAATACAGGCAGATATTTTATTCATCATGCAGTACTATCAGGGAGGCATCCGACTGTGCCCAATCTTATTCTGCAGCAGCACAATGAATCCAAACATAACGCTAATTTTATTAAGAACTATCTTTGGCCCTCACAGAGTCCTAATCATAACGTCATCGTGTCTGTCTGGAATTACACGAAAAGACAAAAGGATTTGAAACAGTCCACATCCACAGAAGATGTGCTGTTAGGTCTCCAATAAGGTTGGAAAACCTACTTGCTTGTTCTTTCAAAAACTGCACCTTGAAGTTTACATAGAAGAATTTATCCTTTTTTTGCAGGCAATAGGTGGTCACAGAAATATACAAGATTTGATTTTAAATTTTGCTTCTGTTCATTTGCTTTTCATTTTGTTCACTGATAAAAATAAACCATTAACACTTTTATTTTTCAACACATTCTTGTTTTGCAGGATTTTTACATAAGTAAAATGTATAATGCTGTTTTGGAACAGGCCAATGCAGAGGACTGGACTTGTTTTATAGGTTGTTCTGAAAGCTTATAAATAAACAACCCTGGAAAAATAGTGGCGGTGAAAAAAGTGACAGAAATATGGCAGTAGTTTTGGTTTATATTGATATCTACTTCTATTTCTGCAAATTAACACACAAACCAGACACCCAAAACTGAATCTGCCACACAAGCCATTAACTATGTGTTAATTGCAGGCTGTGTGAGATAAACATAAGCATTGAGCAAAGTCCACAATTTTAACGTTTGTGGTAAGCTTCTATTAGTTATTATTATCACTGGTATGAATTTGATACAAATCTTCCAGCATGGACATTTTTTAGGTGATTAAGGAAAAGGTGCCTAAAAGTAATATGGGTACATTTAAAATATTATTACCATAATTTTTCAATATAAATATTATTTTTATTACTTTATTTATCATTCATAGCCAAATTCTTCACAAGCAAAGACTATTGTAATGAGTGAAGTGCATTTGTCATGCTTAAAAGATCAAATAGCCAAATGTATGTGTGCGCATAACCAATCATATATATACACTATATGAAAAAAGGTTTTGGGATACTTAAAATATAGGCCTTTCCTACCATATTTGTTTTTCTCCAAACTGTTACAACAAAGCTGAAGGCACACAATTGTATAGAATGTCTTTGAATGCAGTATAACAACATTTTACGTTCGCTTGAACTTGGAAACCCAAACCTGTTCCAACATGGCAATGCCCCTTTGAGCAAAGCCAGTGTAAGAAAAAAGATGACGAGGACAATGAAGATCGTAATGAAGATGTTTATAACAGCGTAGCAGTGACAAAATACATGAAGCACTTTGGGTTCATCGGAGTCAGAAAGAACCCAAAGCAAACTCTGCCCAGATATTTTATATTGTTCTTCCCTTTGAAGTATAGACCAGAGTTATCCTTTAAATGTAAATTAGATGTAGGACATGCATGAAGGAACAATTGGCTGGGTGATCGAGATGGAGGTCACTGTAGTTTACACCTTTGCTGGTGCCGGCCCCCCAGCAGGTCAGGATAGGGTGTTGTTTAAATGATAATCATGGTCTCAGACACCTTTTGGTTAGAGACGGTCCTTGATGGCTTGCTGTCTCTCCCAGACTGATTTAATTAAGACTATGATTAGGATTGGTGCAACTGAAATTCTATGTCAACCTACATAAATACTTTTGTGAAATTTAAGCAGTTTTGCAGATGAGCTTAATTTGATATAGCGTGGGGTGGAATCTGGGTTGAGGCAGTCTGTAATTCTTACACCAGCTCACTTTTGGGATGAATTGGAACACTGACTGCACCCCAGGCCTCCTTACCCTACATCAGTACCTGACTTTACTAACACCCTTGTGGCTGATGAACAAAAATGGCCAAAAGCACACACCAAAATCTAGTGAAATATGTTCCCCTTTAGGAACTTGAGCTGCATCAACAACGATTTGGGAACGCCTCTGCATGACCACACTCTGAACCACGTGTGTAGTTAGTCTAATGGAAAAGAGCGACGTCACCCCGCCGGTGACAGTTGACCAGGAAGCTATAAATGCACATGCAGTGAAGACAGTGCTAGCTTCTGTTTGTTTGGTTCCTTCTTCCTCACCTGCTGGATCCAGCACTTTCTCCCAGGGTTCGGAAGCCCACTCTTTGGCAGTTACTTCCACCTCTCGGAAAAAGAGAGGTGGAAGTAACTGCCAAAGAGTGGGCTTCCGAACCCTGGGAGAAAGTGCTGGATCCAGCAGGTGAGGAAGAAGGAACCAAACAAACAGAAGCTAGCACTGCTAGCACTTTTTCTCCAGATCACACACCGAGGTGTCCAGATCCTGGGGCAGCCCTTATTTGGCCTGCCTCTTCAGGCCCAATGTCACTGTCTACTCTAACATAGTGGGACGGAAAGAGTGCGGCTATGGGATGATTCCCTGGGTTGAAGAGACGATGACTGGCTATCTCTCTCCCAGTGCTGTTTCATCCCTTAAGGCCCAGTACTGCCCACAAAGCCCCTGATCTCTTTGGCTTTGGTGGGCAAAGCTTACACAGTGGCAGGTCAAGTTGGCGACTGTTTGCATACTGTCGGTAGTTTTGTAAGCCTACTAGGCTGACCTGCTCAACCAGCTAGACGAAGGAGATGAAAGGAGAAACGACAAAATCTTCAAGTTGCATCATGCTACAGACCTGGCTCTCAGTCCACAAAGAAGACCGCTAGGACAATCAGCTGGTCTAGGTAGAAACTCTCAAGGAAACAGGATATCAAGGTGATCCCTTCCCCTGACAGAGAGTATGGGTTCTACAGCTGGTACGTCATAGTTCCCAAGAAGGAAGAAGGGCTT
The DNA here is from genome assembly GCF_014805685.1 of Silurus meridionalis. Taxonomy (NCBI): domain Eukaryota; kingdom Metazoa; phylum Chordata; class Actinopteri; order Siluriformes; family Siluridae; genus Silurus; species Silurus meridionalis. The sequence continues at coordinate 13,055,296 of NC_060903.1, forward strand.
CGTCAGCTGAAACGCTCACTAATGAGGCTCAGGTTTAAGATGCTTATGCTGAAACAAATCAGTTTCAAGGACTAGTCTGTCCTCATGGGTTGGAGGCAGTCATGAGTGGACACTTTGCTCAAGGTCTATGGAAAGAGCCACATCTTTTGTGGCATCAACTGCCTGGAAATGCTGGCTGTGCTTCTAGCATTGAAGCACATTCTCTCGTAACTAAGGGGCCATCATGTGCTTATCTATATGGACAAAACATCTGTGGTCTCTTACATCAACCAACAGGGGGATCTGCGCTCTCGTCTCCTTTACAAGCAGGCACAACAGATCCTCCTGTGGGCCCAAGGCAAGCTGCTTTCGAAGCAAAGGCCAAGGCCCGGGGAGCGGAGGTTTCACCCCAAAGCGCTGTTCGCGTAGCTCGAGTTCCTGAAGGGGAACGTCTTTAGGTTACGTATGTAACCCTGGTTCCCTGACGGAACGAGATGCTGCGTCTCGGTGCCAAACTCCATGTATCCCTGCAAGCACTTCCTTCACTTTCGAAACTAGGTCCGTCTCCACTGCATGTGCTTTTATAGTTTCCTGGTCGCGCTTTTTTGTTGGTTTGATTACACACGTGGTTTGGAGCATGGTCTGGCAGAGGTGTTCTCAAAGCATTGCTGATGCAGCATCTCGTTCCCTCTGGAAACCAGGGTTACATACATAACCTAAAGACGTTCCCCTTCAGGAACCTAGAGACATTTCCAGAAGAGTGGATGTAAATAAAAGTGCAAATTGGGACTAATTGTGAATGTCTAAAAAGCACATTATTATGGCCAGATGTCTGCAAACCTTTGGCAATATAGTGTATGTGCTTTTTTAACATCTTATTTTAGATTTAGTCACTTCTTTGATGTTCTTATAACTTTAGTTTTTCGAAATTTGATTGATTGTGGTGGTGGAGATTTGTCAATTCAGCCACAAGAGCATTACTGAGGACAGCTCAAGAAGGCCTGGATTGCAGTCATCATTCCAATTTATCCTAAAGGTTTTTATTGGGATTGGGGTCAGGGTTCTGTGCAGGCAGTTCTTCCACATAAACCTTGTCAAACAATGTATTTGTCTCTCACGTTGTGCAAAAGCACATTATCATACTGGAGCAGGTTTGCGAACCATTAGATCCAATGAAAATAAATCATAATGCTTGAACATACACCAGACATTCAATGCAATTGTGTGCTGTACTGTTTTGCAGTAAATCACTGTGCCCAATAAGTGACATTAACAGAGGTGGACAAATAAATAGCTCGGATATCCAGGACAAGCAGATGATTGTGTCCAGACTATTCGTCATAGTTTCTTGGCAGAGCAGTACATTTAAAAAAAGGGAAAAAATTTAATATATTGACCAAACAAGAATCTTAATTTGTTATGTGTATGTTTAAACAAAATGGGATTCATTAAGATGTGACACACCTCAATGCTGTAACTATATTGCCCAAATTCCAACACAAGACATAATCCGCCTGCCAAAAACATTAGTTAATTAAAATCTGATCTTTTTTAGGTGCACATATGACAGATTAACTTTTTAGAATATTTTTTGCCTAATGAAATCAAGCAAAAATAAGACCAGAGAACAGTGCAGCTCATTGCCAAAATGTTTACCAATTAACTTGCCAATATTTTTGTTACGTGTTCAAACTTCATGCACTACATTCGAAACTTACTTAAACAAGATCAAAATCATATCTTCTTTGTCTGTCTTAATGAACTTAATATTAACCCTAAACCTAAAAAGATATGTAATTGTATTGTATTACATAGTACATTTTTAGCTTAACCAATGTATGGAGAAACTAAATTGTGAGACTGGGTAGCACACAGCCGCAAATGTTTGCAAATGTTTTGTTGGAAATCTGTGGTTGGCTAACTTCCTCTGTTTCAAAGAAAGCATGTATTAGCCTTTACCCCACCCAGTTGGTAGCTGTACGATAAGATATAGCTGACTGTTGGATGGGAATTGGCAGGTGACTTGAGAGTTGGAGGAAAGAATTGTCGTTTTCATATTCCAAAAATCTAGCGTTCAAGCCCAAGCAAATTAATCTTGAGACCATGACTTTTGGATGCTCACCCTGACTGTCTAGTTGACAGATGAAGCAATGTCCCTAAAAAAGCCATGTTGTGTATTAGAAACTGGAAGCAGGTCACCATGAAAATGCCACGTGTGATGATTCACCTCTTAGCAGATTTAAAACTTTCTACGGTGCCATTATACTATAGTACCATCCAGCCAACATTTATCTTCACCATTTATCCATCATCATGCTTTGGAAACAATAAAACTGAATTGAATAAAATCACCCAAACACCTGCACAATGTTCAATAATTTCTCTGCTTGCACTCTATATCTTCCCTTAACACCTCATTGCTGCTGTGCCTGTCACTGTCATTTCTGTCTTTGCATGTGTCACACTAATGTAAGTGTATTAGGTGAGATTATGGCTGGAGATTCAACTAGATCATTACTCTTTCAGTCTATGATATGTAGTTGCATGCATACAGGCAAGATATCCCAGACAGACTTTTATTCGAAACAGTAACATCCTTTACCTCTGCATATTTCATTGAGCCGCTGACGTTGTGAGTTTTTGGTCATCTGATCATGACCAGATGGAGGAGCCCTTAAAGACATGAGTGATTGTGCCTTTCATTATGATTTGATCGATTATAATTTATGAATTTAATGCTCTCTTGGGTCAATGTATCATTGTTAGAGATTAGGCGATCATCAGTGAAAAGATATGTTTATGCAGTATGTATGTATATGAAGGAGTAAAGTTTCTGAGGAAGGTATTAAGGTAGCAACCAAATGAACCAAATAAAGAGGACATGAATAGAGATGTTCTATTTCTGCTTAAAATAAATTCTTAGCCAACACAACACAGAACACATTATGAACTCTTTTAAGTCACTACACCACATCCTATCCAATGGCATCATTCCAGTGTTTAGTTTAAAACTAACAACTTTTCCTTAATGAGTCAATGTTAGGACACTGAGTGCCTTTTTTTAAAGGTGAAAGTGCTCCACTCTTTTTTTTGTTGGTTTCCCTATTTTAGCTCATGTCTGGTGCTTGTTCTTTCAGCATCATGTTGTGTGCCAGGAGACTGGGCCTGTTTATGTATTCAGTGAGTCTGTGAACATTACGCAGGCCTGCATTTGTCAAATAGCTGTGTTGTAAAAGCATTCAACACTCAGTTCTAAAACTGTGGATACATTTTTTTTAATTCGCTTTCCTATATGAAAATATTAAAAACGGTTATATTTGCTTTCCAGTGATGCTACTATGAACTCAATTGCGTTTACTGAGAAGTCCGCAATTATGCAATTGTCTCAAAATAGACTGGTTAATGTTTTATGCTTTAATGGACAAATAGTGCTTTTGGTGATTGCTCAAATCCTTGCAATAATTTAAAGTTAACCTTTTGCTGCTGCATAATTAGAAATGAAACCATGTGCACTTACATCTTTGGCAGTGACTTTACATTGCATCTAAAAGGATGACATTGTGCTATAAAATACAATTTTAATCAAGACTACTCCATGATCATATTAGATTAGATAGATGATATGTCTGATATTCTGAGAGTTCTAATAAGCTAAAGAGAGCTGGAGCCCAGAGCAACAAGACACATGGAATGACAGAGCTTTTTGTAACATGCTACTCCAGAAACAACAGCTGTTCTACTTCCCAGTTCAAAGAAAAATAATTTGCTTGGTCTTTCAGTGGTTTTCCTTGGCATCCTTTTGCCCACATTCATCTTATAATATGGTCAAGTCATTTATTTACATTAACTTACACAGAACCAGACCACAATGATACTAACTTACGGATGCAAGTCTTGTGATTTCTGTTTTTTGCCTTTAAAATTTGATTTGATTTGACAAAAATATTTCAAATGTGATGTGATGTCATTTAAACGTAAACATTGTAGATTCCGATAACATTATAGTCATACTATGCTAAATAAAAACCATAATGATTGCCATTTTTAATGACTCATAATTGATGATGGAAGGCATAAAACAAAATTATGATTTTTTCATCTATTGTGCATTCAAGTCATGTTGGAAGTACAATAATAAAACGTTTCTGACTAAAACATAATTAACATTAGGAATACATTTTCTTAAAACCTTGAGAAACTTTGACATCATATGACATGACATTTAAAAAATATATATAACTGAAATCATAATTGCTTTCACAGTTGTTACATCTCGGCATGCCTTGGTAGCAGCCACACCCTCAGCAGTTTAAACTCCATAATGTATTTTCATATTTTGGCTTGGTTTGACTTGTACTAGTGATTTATATAGTTGAATTTTTTTAGTGATTTATATAGTTGATTTCAGTCGATGCTCTAACTACTGGACAGTGCATTAAACTTGCAGAAGCCATGTTCACAATGAAAGAAGATTCAGAGTCAGCCTCCCTAAACCACAGATGTCATGGGGTGGACAGATTATTTTTCTCAGTGGAGAAACCCAGACAGGGCTTTTTTGTCTTTACTGGAGTAGTGCCTGACACCTGTAAGTTAACTGCCCTGGAATTGTAAGCATTGTCTCTACCCATGATATAGGTAACTAGTTTAACATGGTGATGGGTTTGGGTAATTTTGCAACATATATACATTTGAAGCTTCAGTCAGATTAAAATTTCCAAATACCCAGTTTAGTCAAGTCAAGTCAAGTTTATTTCTATAGCGCTTTTCACAACAGACATTGTCTTAAAGCAGCTTTACAGAAATCAACAGTCAAGGTGAACGGTGTGCATTTATCCCTGTTGAGCAAGCCGTGGCGACTGTGGCAAGGAAAAACTCCCTTAGATGTAATGAGGAAGAAACCTTGAGAGGAACCAGACTCAAAAGGGGAACCCATCCTCATTTGGGTGTTCAAAAAAGTTTTGCAAGTACCCAGCCTAAGTGTAGCCCATGATAGTTTAACCAGGGCTACAAATGCACATTTGCAGATAGGATTGCAAGATCATGGTTGACCCTCTCCCCTTCAAAAAAAAGGCCCCGTTTAAAATTCTATCTCAACTTATACTAATACATCATCTAGAAACTAATTTATTGTTTGTCTTTGACTCACGTACATACATTCTATTCCACATATGCCATAGTTAAGAAAGGTACACATAGTATAAGCTGGTTAAAGAAAAGAATCAGATAGTTGTCCAACTTTTTAGATCATTTTTAAAGGTCCATTGTGTTCAATCGTAATAGAAATTCTGGCAGGTAAAGAAATGGATAGACTGACCAGTCAACAACATCACCTGGAACAGGTTATTAGAAGGCAAGTCGCCACCAGACTCTTTCCATAGGAAACCTGGAACTGTGCTGTTGACCTGCCACAAGAGGGTGCTTAATTGAACCTTCAGGCTGACCTGCTTTATTAAACCTCCATCACCATCAGTATCTCCCTTTTTCTTTCTTATGGAAAAAGGATGTCGGACTGACAGTGTACACTGATTGCACGGGAACCAGGTGTCCAAGAAATTCCATTATCCCTCTCATAGGTCCTAGCTGAACTGGAAAAGTTGCGTGAAGCCAAAGTGTTTGTCAAATCCAACTTGATTAGTGCGTGCAACCCTTTGTGTATCCAGAAATGAGACAAGTTGAAGACCGCCATGGAAAATTACAAGTATCTTGTGAAGCTACATGCCCTGGTGAAGGCCCCATTGCATTGACCACATTTAACTGTATTCTCAAGATTCACAGACATTACATCAAGTCTGAGAAATCCCTGTTTCTAATGTTTCTTTCTAAGTTAAACTAAGTATCCTCTCAGGTTACACACATGGAAGTGCTGAAGTTGTAGTGAGTGCAGAAGAGCATTTGAGAAATACAAAGGTTCCTTGGCGTCACAAAATTCTGTTGGGGCTTCATCCAGAACTTCCTCAACTCACTCCTCGAAAAGACTCCATACTACAACATGGTTGCCTCCTGAAAAAGATGCAGTCCGCTCTGTCAAACATTAAATCACCAAAGCATAAGTTCTTTGTCAGAGCCATCTATGGCTTTCATTGAGGAGGTGGACACCTCTGAGATAGGAGTAGCAGCCATGCTTTTCTAGCGACAGGGAGCCCCATCTATGCTTCAGCCAATGCTTGTTTTTCTATGAATTTGTCAACGGTGAAAGAATTATTATGTGGGTAAGTAGAAGCTCCCTCTGCAGCTCAGGTCTCACAGTATAGCTGGAATAATAACACCTGCTGCTTGTTCTACAGCTAATCAAGGATTCTTTATAAGACATGCTCATGCAGTCGGCATGCAGCATTGGACCCATTCTTGCTCAACCATTTCCTTTCCACAGTTCCATGTATTTTTTCATGTCTATGTTCTCTATTGGCATCCCTAGAAATCTGTTCAAATCTTAGTTTAGGTATACACTGTAGTAAATATGTATATCATTAGTCATTTCATGCATTTGATATTTTGTGGTATTGCAAGGAAATAGGTTGTTTTAAACATAGGGTTCAACCTTGTTCCTGTTAATTATAGCTAATTAAAACTAAATTGCCTGAATTTTAATATATGTCTGTCAAACAATATTAACTGAAACAGTATTCTTACAAGAAATGAATCCTAAATTAGTCATTCATTTGGACTTAGCCATACTATTATAATTTATACGCTGTTACCCTGAAATAGCTTAAATGTGCGTGGTTAGACTAATTTTAGAGCATACATCAAAATAAAAAAATTATAATCTGTTTAATATAATTTTCTCCCTCATTTATACTGAGTGCACATGTACAAAGGATTTGTATTCAATTTAGTTGACTACAGGTATGTTGCAAATTTGTTTGAGTATAAGCCAGTTGGCTCGCATTTTTGCCCATGGTGAAAAAAAAAAACGTAAAGGGGCCGCTAATCCTATAATTTCATACACAAATATAGAATGTTATTTAAAGTTTAATATTAATTAATTAATAATGCTATAGATTTAAATATTAAGTCACTTAAAACTCAATAGATAGTTACTAATAATTGTATTATTATTGTAGGCATGAATTAATGATAAGATCTACTGATACTTATCAAATACATATTACTGTATGTTGAACTTCTAACTGGGTAACAGTATTGCACTAATATGGTCAGATTTTCTTATCTATTTGTAGCTCAAACATCTGCAATCTCTATTTAGTAGGAACTGAAAATAGAACATGCATTTGACAAGACATTCTGAAAAAGCAGAAGCAGTGTATGTGATTGTACTACCAAACGGCTAGACTGTTAGTCACCAGAAAAGACTGTTGAGGTCAGGAACCCTCTAAGAAAGGAGGATTGCTGGATGAGTGCTAGGTGAAATAGGAAAGGATGAGGTTAGCCAAGGGCTGAAATACTAGTAGTTCCTTGCTTGTGACCTCTTTCCTAACTATTTACATCACAGATTTTCACAAATAAACACAACCTGGCTTTTTAATGTTCTAAAAATAGGCTTAGTAAAAAAAGGTTTCATTTGGATCAGCATAGATGTTAAAGATTCATACAAAACCTCAGCGTTTGTATAGCATGATGACATTGGACACACTAGATATGCTCATACATTCCTTATTGTCGAGCATGTTTTCTTACTTAGATTCTGTAGTCAGGAGACGTGCAGATGGTGCTCCCTCGGGCTGGAATGTCAACACGGCCCCACTGTCACTTCAGCACAGTGCCGATGTGCTGGACAACTTCCAAAATGCGGTAGAGACAGCAGGCCAGGCCACCAGATGTGGTGCGTCTGCTACAATTTAAGTTCTAGAGTAAGAGTGAATGCAGCATGCACTGGCCAAGCTCTAAGGACATGCAGACAGTACCAAACATGAACAATGACCTATCTGTTGGCTGTGACATACGCATAACACAATTTTGAGTGCAAACTTATATCGCCATCCATATGGAAATGTGCTAAGTTTTGTATAGAAAATAAGTCGAAGTCTGAGCATTTCATATACAAATATTAAATCCCAGGATAGCTGACTGCATTTCAGCCACATGGCCACCATACTAGAAAATAAATGTTTACAGGCTGAAGGTAAACATTATGGAACAAGACAGCTACACTTTATGGCCAGAGTTTTTGTGGACACTTGGGTAAACAATACTTTTGTCACATATAATAATTTCTGAAATTTATTAAAGTGATTCAACAGGCATACACCTAAATGCAATGTGTTCAACTGCAAACTTTTGGAGCAATGATTATAAAAGACTTTAATATCTCCTGAAAGTTGTACTCTAAATCTTTTCTCACCAAGTCAGCTTGATTTTATCTAGAACAGTCTTAAGTTATACTTATCTTCATTCCAAGGTCCTAACTCTAGCCACACAAGCAGAATACGTCGTTTCTATCTTAATCATTACAAATAGTAGTATTACATTACAGTGAAGAAACTTGTTACATATTCCACATATCTTATGATACTACATGTATTTATCCAGCTTGTAATCTTTTAAGGAAATTCATCTCAAGAACAAGAATCAAGTCCAGTTGCCAAATTTTTAATGATATAGCAAGCCACATTTTAACCTAACCATTTACAGATTCCAGCTGCAACATGCTGGCCCAAGTTGGCCTGTTCTACAACACACTTTCATTCATTTTCAAAGATCTCGATTCCATTGCTCAATGAGAAGACAGATCAAAGTTGCCTGCACAATCTAAATCACACTCGGTTTTAGAGATTGATTATAATAGTCAAAGGATGCTGTTCATCCAGAAGGCACTACCTTTCTTTTCCAAACAAGTACATAATCATTCTCTTGAAACCTACAAACCTTTGAACATTGCTCGTAGGCAAATGTTCCATCTTTCTTTTCCATCTCCATCACTTAACTTGTACCTCCTTACCCCACCCTAGTGCTCACTCAACTCCCATCATACGCAAGGGTGGGTTTACAGCTACAATGCTTGGCAAAGTAACATGAAATGACATCAGTGTCATAAAAAAGTATAATACTAGAATGGTGAAGGAATTCTCTTGGATTTATCTGTCGCTTTTCTCAGGGTTCTTCAAACATACCAAGCATGTTGGACTGCTAAAAAGAGAGAACAGACTCTTGGCAGCTGTTGCTTTGTGGCATTTGGTTTCAGAGTCAGTAACTTTTTGCATGAAGAAAGAGGCTTAACTTATCTGAGTGTGTCTGCAGCTGATTAGAGGACATGTTTCAGATGGAGCTGTTTTAAAAATGTGTACCAGACGATTTCACCCTGGTGGTGACAAATAAGAAACTAACGACTTCAACTAAATGAGACAGTATTAGTAGGGATATGTTTGCCTATACTGTGTTTTAATGTTGAATACTGTACAAATCTTAGGTAAAATGAGCTACAGAATGCATTTTGATTCTCAGAATTTCATATTTTCCAGTGCTCCCACGATTGACATTCTTTTCACAGCTGCCTTTATTTAAGTCAATAAAACCTTCAATTCGAATATCAACCCTTGTTTTTAATTTAGGTGGACCCAGCTTATATACCACACAATAGCAAGCAAAGACCATAAAAGTTATTATGCTGTGTGTTTACCCAAAGTCTGCTGCTTATGTGTGACATTCAGAATAGTGGAGTTTTGGTACCTCTCATTTGGGAAGAAAAAGACAGATCAATTCCTTCACTTCAGATAAGCTGGCTCATTCTCACACGTTACCCACGCCAACTCAGGGTGGGTCCCTTTCCAAAGGTGATACTTGCCAACAAGCTGCCTCCTTGAACAATTGGGGTAGAATGGGTCACAGGAACCACCTCAGGAACCAATTAAAGACCTAATCAATCACCAAGAACATGAACCTTCTGGCCTCAAGTTGTTCCCAAATGCAAAGCCTGTACAAACCTCACTTGCGCTTTTCTGATGACATAATGCAATATAATGTACTAAGCAAGGGGAACTGTAGAGGAAACATGAAGCACAATGCACACTCAGTCTTTAGATAATGGGAACAAGGGGCTTTATTTTGAAGGGAACAGGATTTTTACTTATCATTACCACAGGAAAGGGTGAGGTTGCTTGTATGGCTGACTTAACTGTAATAAGATATTGTCATGCTGCTTTAAGATTTGGTTGTAAGGAGTGGGGACCCAGCAAAATCCTACATTAACATGATTTAATTATGGTTTAAATGATCATTTTGTGATGTCATCTGGTTGCTTAAAGCATTTTTGGAAAAATAGTGCCAAAAAATTAAATAAAATAAAAAGCAAAAAATCCCAGAACTTTTACAGTGGCCGATTTTTTCCATATTGTACATGTATATTGTCATAGTGGCTAATTCCCTTTTGGTCTGGTCCACTGTACGAAAAAGGAAAAGGGCAAGAGATTACGAAGCCCTTGGCCAACTGTACACTATCAGGTGCCAGCATTGTACTACATGTCTGTCTAGAAATCCAACATTTTCTCTTCAGACCAGCATTACAATGGTATGAAAACATGGAAGCCTAATCAAGTCAATGTTTCCGTTGGCCTGTGCACAGAAACCCAGACTCTGAAATCTCAACTATGAGGCATAAAATTATACGGTATTCAAAGTAACTACTGCTAATGAAGAGAATCCCCCAAACAGGCTTGAACAATGTCCCTAGAGACAGCCATTAAAAGCAGGCCAAGTCAAGTGGACAATTTTGTGGCATTGTAAAACTAAGTACTCTAATAACAGTGTCCAGAATGTAGAAGCAAACATGTTGTGGTAAGAAAAACACAGTGCTGTAATGTGACTTGCCGGTCACACTAGTAGAATTGTTTTGTGGTGTCTGCTAGCACTTCAATGACTAATGCTTGACAGAAGACGAAGCAACCAAGAATCTGTGAGGAAAAAAATCTGTCAAAACATGTTATACGCCAATTTCGTGTAATAGCTCACAGTTAACACTGATATAATGTTCATGAATAATAAGAGAAACCCAACTGTGAAAATTTAATCCCGTCAGTTGTGGTTATCAGTCAAACCATGAGTGCTGGGCAAGAGTGGGACAAAGAAAAGCTTCAAAAGTTCAACAGTTTAAAAGATTTTATATTATTAACATAATTAAAGATTTAATATAAAGTTGAGTATTCAAGTACTTCTGAATTATGAAGTACTTAGATGCCTATCATACAAACAACAAAAGAAGACCAGGCCTGTAAAAATATGTCATGAATTATTGGGCAAGATATTACAGACCTCATTTACACAATCATAAAGCTGACCAAAATTTGTCTCAAGATATTGTATAATTGCAGTATAGTAGTAGAATGGGCTTTCAAAACTTGTGGGAAATTACAATGAAAAATCTGTATTCCTGCTCTCAGGTGTAGACATAATAAAAAGAAAAAGTGGTTTTAAAATGGGCAAACAATTTAATAATATATAACATTTTATTTTGATACAGTATCTAAATATGTTAAATAACTCTGAGGATGGCAAAAGCATATTTTGTTTAAACATACATATTTTTTCAAGCATTTAGAAATAGTGGAACATGTAACTGACACATGTTTATTGTTGCCAGGGTGTGATTTGTAAAGTTGATACTGTGTAAACAGTTACTGTAAATACCTCTGAATCCTGTTTAGAGACTTGGTTTTCACCTGCAAAGACTGCATTCATTGTTAAAAACCTAAACAGAAATAAGGACAAGAGACCTGTTTATGAGAGAAAAGAAAAGAAGGAAAAATTAATCAGTGACATTGTAAATAAAGAGATGAACCACAAATGCTCTGGAACCAATTGGAAAGGCGGAGAAAGAAAGAATCTTCTTGTGAGCCAAAGAATGCAAGTTCTTCAGTCAAGCATGGTGACAGTAGTGTCATGGTTTGGGATTAAACTGCTTCTGGAAAACACAAACTCATTTTTATTTATGATGCAATTTAAGATGTTAGCAGCAGAATGAATTTAGAAGTCAACAGAAAAATTCTGTCTGAAAATATGCAGACAGAATTTAATTGGGAAGGAACTTTACCACGCGACAAGCCTGTAACTCAAAACACACTGCTTACTCAACAAAGGACTTCATCAGGAGGAAAAAGGTGGATCGTTTTTGACTGGCCAAGTCAATCACCAGACCTTAATCCAACTGAGCAAACATTTCTGTCTTATGATCTCAAAAACAAATGTTTTCAGTTTATAGCAAAAACAAAAGACTTGGCCTTGCTGTTTCCAGTACTTTTAAAGGTGATTGTATATCTAAGTTTCATTTAGTAAGGGATAGCTTCCAGAAGAAATAAGCCCTTAGGCTTGCCTTGTCTTTGGGATAAGACTGCTCATCCCACTACCTCTGATATTTCTGTAGAAATTGTAATGAGTGAAAGTAAAAAGTTGTCAGAAAAATAAATAGTGACGTAATCTGGATCGCTCTGGATAAGGGCGTCTGCTAAAGACCGCAAATGTAAACGTAAGTAAAGTACTGATACTAAAAAAAAGTATTTTTACTTCATTACTTCCCACCTCTGTCTGCCTTGTCTTATTTATTTAGCTGAAAATGTGATATACTTTCTTCATTTAATTTGTTAATTGAAGATATCTTTTAAAAGATTGTTTGTCTATTTTTTTTTACCTACTTGTTTGACCTTTTTTCATTCTGCAATAAAGAGGCTGTTGTGTTGATTTTGGTTAATGCAGTGTTGCAGTGTACAATTTGATTTGTATTTTAGGAAATACAAACCTTTTAACTCAAATGTTTTTGGATTTTCATTCAACATATGTCTTGGTGTTGAGGACCAGTGCATCTTTGAACTTATGCTCATATGAGTAAAATACTCAAGTACTGTTCAAATCAGATATTCTAAGACTTTTACTCAACTTATAAATTGATTTGTTGACTTTTAACTTGTAGTGGAGTTCATTTTGATAAGGGCGGGGGGGCCCTTATAAAGGAGAGCGTACATTGGAGACAGGTGAAGGTGATCAATATGAAGGCAAGGCACTGCAAGTGTGCTGAGTGCAGGGGGGAGGCATGGCTGTTGGTTACCTGACAATATTAGAGAAATAAGGTCAGGCCATTTCCAGGTCATTTGCATTTACTTTACCCTAATTGGTTTTGACAAAAGTGTTTATTAGATGCATTTAATGACATTATTGGCTACAATTAATGTTTAGTCTAATGTGCATATATTACTCAGTTAATAATAGCATTATTAAGGTGCAAACCTTTTGGCATCCATGCTGCCGTTTCAGTTATTTGTGATTGCAAACTTCATTGCTTCAATCTAGTATTTTTGTTTGCTCTCTTATTCTACCAGACAACATATGCTACATTTATGTAAATAGCTTATTATATTGGATATTGTAGTAATGCTTTAAATGTACCAATATAGTAAAATTCGGATGTACAGCCTTCTAAATTATTTGATTATTTGAATAGGCATGTTCATTAACAGTTGCGAACAGAAATAAGAAAGTGTATTTGCACATTTATAATTTTTATCAAGTTATCATGCAAACAATGCCTGGTGTTTTTCACAGGAGCTGCTTTTTTTCCAGAACAATTTGTCCCAAATCCTCAGCACAACACTTAAAAAAAATAGCACACGTGCGAAAGGTTAATATTGGAGCTCGGCTAAATTGATCAATTAACCTCTTTGCTATTATAATTTGCACAACTGCTTCTCGTTTACAAAATTAATGGTTCTCGTTAGCAAAATACACAAACAGTTTACCAGCTCTGAACACAACATTGGTTTAGACTAAGACTTCAAAAGCACAGAAGGGAATTTGTTGTAAGGAACATGGAACTGATATCATCTAAAAATCTGGAGCAAGACATGTGAAATCTGATGAATAGCAATGGGAGGAAGTGCATTAGTGTTAAGCGTGAGTGAAAGGTCCCTAAGGGAAGCTGGTGGCAATTCTGCTCAGCTACTTGCTAGCCAAACGTTATTTACCTTGCTCTGCTTTCCTCCCATTGTCTGATCCCTCTGTTTTTGGGGAATGTTTACATTTCTTGGTGGGGACCAAATGATAGGAATATATGAGAGTATATGAGACCTCCATCCAAAATATTTTCTTTTGGTCACTAAGGTTAAAGTTTGAGTTAATGTTAATAGTGTGTGTGTGTGTGTGTGTGTGTGTGTGTGTGTGTGTGTGTGTGTGTGTGTGTGTGTAAGAGAGAGAGAGAGAGAGAGAGAGAGAGAGAGAGAGAGAGAGAATACTAGCTCATTCCCTCATTCCCACCCCTGGTCCTTACTTCCCTTTTTCCCATTTCTCCATTGAGACCAATCCTAGGCCTTTTTGCTTGTTAATAGGCTTTAAAGAATGATCGTTTTCTTAGGTATTACAGTCAGAGATATCAACAATTTGGGAAGTTGTACAAATTTCATTTAACTTACATTTTTTTTAATTATTATTTCCCATTATTATTATACTATATTATTTCCTATTATATATTATTATATACATTTCCCAGATTCTGTTGTTCCCCATAACCCTTTGCTGCCAGCCTGAATCAATCCATCCAAGCATCCAGCCATTCATTCATTCATTCATTCATTCATTCATTCATTCATTCATTCAATCATTCATTCATTCACTGATTGATATTTGGCTTCATAACTTCTGGATCTACAGCCTATATGAAAAACAGGGGGCATGAAAACACTTCCAAAGCAACCCCAATCAATTATAGTTGAGCAATCAGAAATTTCCCCACTGTTGGACGAATAAAGGTATATCTTATCTTATGCACACACTGAAAACAAAAACGCCCTCATAAATTATAATAACAAGTGCACTGTGCTGAGACTAAAATTCAGTGAACATTTTAAAGGAGACATTGTGGTCATATGCTGTACTGATTCTTCTTTTCAGTTTTTTTTTTTAAGTAGATAATTGAGAAAATAATAAGATAAATTTCATTCAAGTATCATTTATAAACACTGTACCAAATAATTGTCAAAATATTGTTGTATTTGTTGTTCCTGTTGTTGACAGCATCTGATTAAACAGTAAATGGTGCTCATTAAACTCTTCTATAATTATAGCCATCTATAAAAAATCTTTCTAAAAAGACTCCATTCCCTACTGATTTGAACAAAGCTATATTTTCACTGATTTCAAATAAAGATACAGCATATTTTAGCTTTATGACCTTCACACTGATGGAATGCACATCAATACTAAAGAATGAACTCCTTTTTCCCTTGGTGGATTGAATACCAATGCATATTAATAACCATGCATGGATGACAGATGATCTTCTGATTTAGAATCAGAAACATGCAGCTATGTTGGAACTTAGCATAAATAAAGTCCAGTGCAAAGTTTTCAAACATGTCAGAATTAAATAATATCTTTTATGTGCCAGGCACCGACACAACACCATGTTTTTTAGATGAAATATTGGCCTAGTAGGGCCTTTTTGTCCAGAACACGGTATGCTGCATTTGAAATGTAATTTTGTCAGGAGAATAATCATGAACTCACTATTTCTTTGTCTGTATTAATGTATTTAACCATCGAATTAAGTTAAGATTTTAGCTGAATCTCTGTTATATGTTTATTATTTATGATACATTTATTACTGTAGAAACAATTACAGCTAGTGTGTAAAAAATATCAAATTGTTGCATTTTTTTCAAAAATTTCAATTGTATTATATCATAGCAAGTGCAAGTGTTACTATCGTCTGTTAAATTCTGGAAGTGAAATTATAAGATGTAAAACACTATAATAAGACTTTCCCACTCTCCCACTATGTTTGAAACATTACTGGCTACAATCAAAAACACATTAAAAAACATGTTTTGCGAGATTTCCCAGGTGGTACGTTAACTTGAACTTTCTCAGAAAGATCTGACTATTGTGTACTTTATTCAACCTTCCCAAATGACTTCACGTGATGTGGTCACCAGTAGATCATGGACTTCATTTTGCAGATCGGCATTCTTCCCACTGAAGCAGAAACAAGAAGGAATTTGGAATTTTTAGAGAACATTGTGGCTGCATACTAGAATGCTACGGTTGGTCTCCTGCCAGAACATTGATGTCATTTTCAGACACAGGTTCTTGGTGTAACCTTTCTCTGAGCAACCTACAACATCTGAGCCAAAATAAACTAGCCGCCAACATCTCAAAAGACATCGCGAAAGCCATCTCAAAGGACACAGGTGATGTTAAATGCAAGTAACCACGTTGAATGAAGCAGCTGGTCTCTGGACCATTCATATTACACTTGCTGGGAAAAAAAACAATGCAGACTACAGTGTTTTAGCCA
This sequence comes from Silurus meridionalis, assembly GCF_014805685.1. NCBI lineage: Eukaryota > Metazoa > Chordata > Actinopteri > Siluriformes > Siluridae > Silurus > Silurus meridionalis. Next base: position 13,071,506 of record NC_060903.1, read on the forward strand.
GTTTTTTTATATTTTATTTTCTAATGGATATCACAGATGCAGCTTGTGATTTAGATTTGGATTACTGGTTTCTCCAGACACACAGTGAACAACAATGATAAAACATGTATTTTTTCCTTGATAACATTTTATTGCTTTGATTAAAATGCAACAATTCAGCAGAGCTGTACTGCAAAGGGAGTGCACGTATTTACTTGGGACATAAATGAATTGCTTTGAGGTGAATCAGACGTTCAACAGGTGGCCCCTCTTGAACAGCATTCAAATAGGCTGCTGAAATCTAAATCACACTCAAACTAAATTTCTTGAGATCATGGTACTCTGCCAGATCCACGGTCTTCTGATGTAATTGTTTCAGGAACACTTTGCCCTCTGGGATTATTGCATTACTGTGTTTAAAAAGCATTGTAGTGGTGGTGCAGAAGAAAGATAGAGCTGGCCTAAAAAGATTAGCTATCACCTGGGAGCTCCCTTAAGCACTTCACATGTGTGTAGTGTAATTACGTACAAACCTGTGGAGGTCATCAGGTAATGTGTGGAACTTGGTGAGCGGCGTGACGCCTGTAGGTCCTGCATGCCAAACCACTAGAGCTTCAACTATTCGTTCTGTGAGAGCTACTCACACAATTGGAGTGCTGTACTCTGGCTGCCTTACATATCCAAGTGTAATCAAATAGCATTCCTTGGGAATGACGGGAACTTTGGTAAAGCACTGAGCGCCTGCATTAAATTACCGAGTCCTTGGTACAAGCTGAACATGTCTTTATATTATAATGCTTAGTAAACAACAGAACTAAGGAAGAAACTAGGAGCTATTCGGCCAAACAAAATGAATCAGTTATTATGCCGGAGACGATTGCAGCTTTAAGAAAAGAAATAGGCCTCAGTTTCAGCTTGTTTTCCCCTTATAATAGCCAACGGACTATATCCAAAGCTAAAGGCCATGTTCTGCACAGCACGTCATGTACCAGATTTTTCGCCTGACAGTAGTCATAAATCAGATGTGTTTACTGAAGCTAATATGTTATGCATTTGTCTCAAAACATCCTTTTTTTACCATCCAAACAAAAAAGCTTTTTGTTATATTTCTCATAGCTTGACAGCGGTACCATGAAGCATTACGCAAATCAATGAATTTATGAAAAATTGTGGTTCTCTTCCAGTGCAGTGTCCTTGGGGTGGAACTGACTGCCAAGCTGCATTTTTGTTCTATGTTCTCTGATGAATTTGTTCAGTTTACTATGAAAAATAGCCAAAATCTCAAAGGGGAGTTGGGTGAATGTTCTCCAAATGTCTGGACACATTATTCAACTATTCATATATATATATATATATATATATATATATATATATATATATATATATATATATATATATATATATATATACACACACTGGCGATCAAAATTAGAGAACAATTTATAAACAATTGAACAATTCTGAAATAATGTCATCTTCACTGCTCAACAGTTGAAGGACTTTTTGTCCTGTCTATACCATGCTACCAGAACAACTTTTCCACAAAATAACTAAGGCATTTAAAAAAAAAACATTATTTTGCAGAAAACACACTGATCAAAATTAGAGAACAACAATGACTGTAGCATGGAAAAAGATTACAACAAAATTTTCTGAAGGTTACAACAGTCAGCAATTAGTAGGAAGTGTACAGGCCTCTGCTCTGAATGACTTCAGCACATCTGCGGCCACAGGACAGCACTAGTCTCTCACACTGCTCTGGTGTGATTTTGGTCCATTCTTTTTTCAGTCTCCTCCACAGTTCAGTGACTGTAGTGGGTTTCTTGGCCATAACTTTGTCGCCAAGGATTTTCCAGAGGTTCTCTATTGGGTTGAGAGCAGGACTCTGGGCAGGCCATGTCATTATTTCAATGTTTTCAGTTTCAAGGAACTGCTTTACCCGTTTTGCTGTGTGACATGGAGCGTTGTCCTGCATGAACACTGCGGGCTGATTGGGTGATGAACGCATAAGAGGCCCAACTCCTGCTGCAAAAAACATGCCCCAAACCATGACACTTCCTCCTCCACTTTTCACTGACTTCTTTACACACTTTGGGTTCAGTCTTTCTCCAGTTTGTCGCCGAACATAATGTTTCCCATCGGACCCATATAAATCAAACTTGCTTTTATCACTGGCGTGAACTTTGGACCAGTTCTCCTCTGTCCACACAACATGCTTAGTGTAGCCTTTTGATTCTTTCTGCTAATGAGAGGTTTGGTCACTGCAGAGTGGGCTTTCAGTCCAAATGCTCTTAAACGTTGAGACACTGTATGATGAGACAGATCCTTACCCTGTTCAGCGCTGAACTGGTAAGCAATTCCAGCTGCAGTGTGGAAACGATTGCCCATTGAGATCCTCCGCAGTATCCTGTCCTCTCTTGTATTTGTCTTCCGTGGACGACCAGCCTTCTTGGCGGACTTGAATGAGTTTGTGATGTTGTAAAGATTCAATATTCTTGAAATCACAGATTTGGAACGACCAACTTGTGTTGCTATGGCTGATAGGGTCATCCCTTTGGCCTTCATCTGGACAACCTGCTGCAAGATGACATTATTTCAGAATTGTTCAATTTTTATAAATTGTTCTCTAATTTTGATCGCCAGTGTGTATATATATATATATATATATATATATATATATATATATATATATATATATATATATATATATATATACTGTATATGAGACACTCTTGGGCCCCTGAGAAAGGCCCTTAACCCTCTGTGCTCCAGGGACACTATTTTATGGCTGACCCTGCACTCTGACCTCAGCTTCCTAGCGTTCTTTCTGTTTTCTGCGCTTTGTGTTGTGTTCTAGCTCTATGTTGTTTAGTGTAGCACCAGGGTTCTGGAGGAATGTTGTCTTATTTTTCCTGTGTACTTTGTACCACTGTTGAGTAGAAATGACAATAAAAGCCTCTTGACTTGACTTGAGATAGATATTGAAAATTACTTAGGTGAGCAAAACCATCATCCCTCAAAGAGCCAAGAATCTCACACCAGCATTTCAAATTCAATATCCCAAAATACTCGATCACATAAACCTTCTATTACAAACCATGTTGTGGATAATTACAACCATGATTTCTTTGGCCTTGATATCCTCAGAGAAATATAAAATGATTTACACCATGTTTACAAGGAAGTGTGGCGGCTTTTTATCATCAAATGTAAACGACATATCTATATCTGGAGCAATGAGAAATGAGACCCTGTATCACAGACTCATGAAGCATTCATCCTATCATTTGGTGATCATAACTTCAAATAACAGCAATTCCTTATTAATTTTTAGCCAAATGTTTAAGAGAGCAAAACAGGTCCTACATTTATGGTGTTGGGAATCGGAATCTGGCCAATTGCAGGCATCTGTACATTTACATAAAAAATCTGTTAGCTCAGAAAAGGACAAGTTTGTCTCTCCACCAACTGTATGTCTGCTGTGATGTTGCATAAGCAGCTGTTTAAAAGTGTGTTGTGCCTGGCTGCATGTTGGGAGCATGGGTAGCATTTATTCTCTCACTGCTTGGCTACATGCTATGCAATGTTGAGAAATGGGAAACTAGTTGTAAGGGGCAATAAAAGCTGTGTTTTCAAAATAGAAACCAAGGACACAGGATTGTTTTTCACAGTAGGTCCCCAGATCTGACTGCCAGGGTATACATTTTGTTAACAGTGGCTGTGCTTATTATAACTTTATAACTGAAAGGTATCAGCGATCAGATATCTTCACCCAGTTGTTTCTTAGTGGTACTGTTTGTAACCTGTTTATATATTCTACTGTGCATTGATACATACATATTTTGCAATTTTTCATCTTGTTTAAGCCTAAACTATCCCATTACACTTGGTCATAAAATTTGAAATGATTTCATGCAATTCTGGTTACCTGTCTGATCATGTAGTAGTAATAATCCCTGCTATTTGTGCATTTTTTGTTGAAATAATTTTTGGATTTTTGGACAGACTGAACTCAATGACAACTAATTTGATGAATAAAAGTTGAGAATATTTTAGTCATGACTAATAATTGGTTTATCTAAGCATTGTTTTATTCCTACATGCCTTTTTGTGCTCATTTCCATACATATCCATTATTTATTTCATAATTTTTAAGCACTGATTTTACAAAGGTCTATATTTTATAGGTTTCAACTTTGTAGGATTTGAATTTCATGTGAGCCTAACCTGATTCATAACCTTATTTGCAAGCTGTACTTTTTAAAATGTAATTATATGTCACGACTCATGACACAATATATATAATGCTTGATGTGATGTATCTGATGTAAACTGGCCTTCAGGCACATAAAGAATGCTTGTAATTCTATGTTGCCTTCAGATTGGCTGCAATAAGTATGAATGAACTAAACATTAAGTGTGGACACACCATTAAAAACGCATCAGTACTCTAAGGAACTGTACACTGTCATGCTATTTTATAAGAAAGTTTTTCCAAGCATCTTGAAGAACCAGCCTAAAGTCTCTGGGGAGTTTGGTGGCCACACCCACTTCTGTTTCTGCAGGTAGTACCAGACACCTATTATGGTCTTTTTATATTAACAGTGATCTATTACTTAATATGTTTTTTTAATGGAATACAAAAAGGTTATCTGAAACAATTAGCTTTGGAACATGAACATGGAACATTTCTGCTGGCAAGCCCATCTAGTCCAGGCCTAAACTATCCCATCACACGTGATCAAACAATTTAAAAATGACTTCATGCAATTCTGGTTACCTGTCTGATCAAGTAGTATTAATAATCCCTGCTATTTTGTGCATTGCTTTGTTTTAATAAGTTTGTATGCCCATGTTTGGAAGAATTCTTTTACACCCACAATACAGACTACTACTGGAAATTTCTAGCACGGACTGAATAAGCCCAGACAGGGCTCACTAGACAGACTGAACTCAATGACTTAACTGATTTGATGAATGAGAGTTGAGCATATTTCAGTCATGACAAAAGATTGGTTGATCTAAACATTGTTTTAAAAACTGGCCTGCTCAATGAGAGACCAGTGACTATCAATCCATACCAAAAGGATTTAGTGACTCATGTTTGGCATGATTTTGTTTTAAATAAAAATCTACAAGCAACAAATCTTGGTCTTCACAGAAATAATTCACAGGTTATGAATCAGGTACACATGCAGTTCAAATCCAACCTTCCCTGAAGTTGAAATCTATAAAATATATACCTTTGAAAAATCGGTGCTTAACAATTGTGAAATAATATGGACCACGATACTTTTACATGTCCATATGATATAATGGATTTGTATGAAAATGTAGAGTTGCAACAAAAAGGCCAGCATCAGCAAGTAAACAAATGGAATTTACCCGGATTCTGATTAAAAAAACCTTAGTGACAAAAATAACAACAAACTAAATATGCTGCTTTGAAGACTGCTGTGTTTCTCAACTCTGATGTTCCCTACAATTTTGCTCTGGCTTTGTACACTCAGTGTGTCAGACAAGCTTTCCACCTAATGTCTGCTAGGCAGCATGCACCCTACTAATTTACACCATGTGCAAGGTAATGCTTGGAACAAACAAAAAGTCTGTTTCCAAATTTAAATAACGAGTAAATCTCAGGCAATTTTAAAAATTTTCTAAAATCCTGGTTGGATATTTTAATCCTTGATAAATGGACACGTCCAGGAAAAATAGAACATCTGGTCACCCTAGTCTTACACCAAGTAAAAGGTTCGTTTGTTATGCCATCCTTCCATAGTATGACTGGGAAAAATGTTTTTGCAATAGCCTTTTAATAGTTTTTTTCCTAGAAAAAACACGAGGTGTTAAAAAAAGTAGGCGGATAAGTAATTACATGCTTTGGAATATACATTTTTAACACACATAAGTCTTGATCCAAAGCAAGGTTATATATTTTATATACAGTATATATATATATATATAAATTTTCTATCAAATATTTACCTATATTTAATTTACAATGATTCACACCTGAAATCTATTCTGGATGGGTTACATAGGTGCTATGTTCATGCCTGAGTCAATCCACACCAGGTGCTACATTTGCTTGTGAGCTATTATCAGTTATAACTCAGTAAATATACATTAACACTTTGTCTGATGTTGTTTTAAAAATGAAATTTACAATTTTATGTGATCTATAAAAAACAATTAGTTCTGGCCCATTACTTTAGTTGGACAAGCAACATTTGATGAGAGATTTAGAAGAACATCACTTGTGCATTTTACTGTTACTAGTACAATTATATTACATTGGAACCGTACTGATCGGAAAGTCGGGGGTTTAAGCCCCGGTATTGCCAAGCTGCCACCCCTGGGCCCTTAAACAAGGCCCTTAACCCTCTGTGCGCTCCAGGGGAACCGTATCATGGCTGACCCTGCGCTCTGACCCCAGCTTCCAAGCTTGCAGGGATATGCAAAGAACAAATTTCACTGTGCTGTAATGTATATGTGAGAAATAAAGGCTATTCTATTCTACATTGCAACACTTTATCCAGCTGTTGTTTATCAGAATCAGAATACTTTATTGATCCCTTAGGAAATTGCTGGGTTGCAGTTGCTCACTGTAAAATGTATGTAAAATGTAATGTAATAAAGTAAACTAAAATGTAATAAAAATAAATGTATATACATATTAAGAGATATATAAGTGAAATTAATGAAATGTGTAGCAGCATGAAATGTGTAGCAGTAGATGGCAGAAAAGTCAGACAACAATGATAGTTATAGTAGTTAGTGCACATGTAACAGTTATTATTATTATTGCACTGAAATTACTACACATAATTGATATTAACATTATATAAGTGTGACATGTGACTGTTTATAAAACTGATCTATAAATGCAATTTACTTGCTGATACAGTGAGCAGCAGTGATTATTAGCAAACTGTGATTACCTGTACTTTTTTAAAATGAAATTATATGTCATGAATCATGACACAATATATAATGCTTGAAGTGATGTATCTGATGTGAACTGGCCCTTAGGAAAAGAAAGACAGCTTGTAACTCTATGTTGCCTTTAGATTTACTGCAATAAGTATGAATTAACTAAACAATTATTGTGAATGCTCTTTACCATTAAAGCTGCAACAGTCCTCTAAGGGACACTGTCATGCTATTTTATAAGAAAACTGTCTGCTAAATTTTTCCAAGAATCTTGGAGAACCCGCCTCAATTATACTGTAAAGTTTGGCAGCCACACCTACTTCTGTTTCTGCAGGTAGTACCAGACACTTATTATAGTATTTTTATATTAACATTGATCTATTACTTAATATGTTTTTTCACTTTTTGAATGTAATACAAATGTTCTCTGAAACAATTAGCTTTGGAACATGAACATGGAACATTTCTGCTGGCACAAGAATACAGAAGGTATAAAGACGTTTGCATTGTAATGTACACTGAACTTCAGTTTTCATATGAAACCAAAGCCTCGATGAAATCACATCAGGAAATCAAGGTGTGGTTTATTATTTTTGATGCCTTGATTCGATTAGTTCTTTTTCGTGTTCCTTCCAGTTTTTCTTTTTCAGATTTAGTTCACCTCACCTGTCATACAAGGCTGCTGCCTGCCAAGCTTTAGTTCTGTTCATCAAAGCTTGGCCTTCAAACAGAGAGCATGGTTTCAAAATGTGCTGCACATGAGGAATCAGACACTGAATCAAATGCTGGGTGAAATATTTAATCTGCCCGCCCAGAGATAGCCTCAGCGCATCTTTCAATAAGGGAATGACTTTACGGCATTGCCATTATCCTGGCAGAGTCTTGTTTAAGTCTGTGAGATATTTAAATACTGAATGTGGATCCCAAAGCAGGCCAAGAACAGCTTCATTGTGCAGATCCTGTATATAATGATTTCTCTGTCTTCAGCAGACCTGTAATGTGAGTCATGCCATCATCGTGTGGGTGTTAAAGCCAATGAAACGCAGAGCTGCCAGCTTGTGCCGGGGTCTCATGAGAAGAAAAACATGAATTCACTCATTTCGTTTGTAGTGTCTCCTATGACGCCAGCAGTTAAAGCTTTACACAGGAAAGTATGACCTATTTCCACTATACAGGACTTGCCAGTGTACAATCGTTTTCTTTTGCAATACAGTATTTTGCTTTGCCCACCCCTTGCTCAGCCTAATCGCTCTTGTTAGGCTAGCGGATGCTGGGACAAAGTCAACAGGTGCTGCATAACGTCACTGTCTCGGCACAGCAAACCTTTCATACTTTTCAACACATTTTGTAATGAGAACAGTTACTGATATAGAAGCTAGTTTAAATGAATGAACCTATTAGTGTTGAATTTTTATGAGATATCAAGTAACAAGGAATGGGATATTAATGTGATTATTTATTTAAGGGTGATAACTATATAACTATATATAGCTATTTATATATAACTATATAGCTATTTATATATATATATATATATATATATATATATATATATATATATATATATATATATATATATATATATATATATATATATTTAAAAAAAAGAACCTTCTCATTCAAAGAGTTTTCTTTATTTTCATGACTATGAAAATTGTAGAGTCACACTGAAGGCATCAAGGGCTATTTGACCAAGAAGGAGAGTGATGGGGTGCTGCGCCAGATGACCTGGCCTCCACAGTCACCGGACCTGAACCCAATCGAGATGGTTTAGGGGTGAGCTGGACCGCAGAGTGAAGGCAAAAGGGCCAACAAGTGCCAAGCATCTCTCGGGGAACTCCTTCAAGACTGTTGGAAGACCATTTCAGGTGACTACCTCTTGAAGCTCATCAAGAGAATGCCAAGAGTGTGCAAAGCAGTAATCAAAGCAAAAGGTGGCTACTTTGAAGAACCTAAAATATGACATTTTTCAATTGTTTCACACTTTTTTGTTATGTATATAATTACACATGTGTTAATTCATAGTTTTGATGCCTTCAGTGTGAATCTACAATTTTCATAGTCATGAAAATAAAGAAAACTCTTTGAATGAGAAGGTGTGTCCAAACTTTTGGTCTGTACTGTATATATAGTTATAGATATATGAAAAAAAAGTTAAAGATTTAACAAATCTGATCTCCAGTCATGCTGCAAAAAGACCATCAGTAATAACTGTTAAATAAAACTGATTAATAGCTTGTTTATTGGTCTTTCGAGGTGAGAATCTACCTGTCATTGAATACATCTGTACGTTATGTGAAAACCTACTGTAATGGTCCCAGTGTGTGGAGGTGTTCATATGGTTCAGATAAAACTGTCACACCTTGGTAGCAGTAAAATAAAATAAAAAAAAGCATTTAGTGTGCTTGTGATTACTCGCAGACACATGTCAAACTGTATTCTGTTATATACAAAATAAGAAAACGTATACTCTACAGCCAAGAGTTTGTGAACCATCTACTGTACCTGAGTAAGGGCGTGGTTGAGCGCCAGTTTGTGAATGGAGGGCGAAGCCAGAGGAAGGGAGAGGTAATGATCACACACCTGGGCTATTACTAACAAGTGTTCTCTGTTTCAGTGAGCAGCAGAAGAGAGAAAAAGAAAGAGAGGTGTTTGTGTGTGTTGGGGGGGAGAGGAATAGATGCCATAAGCTAAAAATCAAAGGTATTTGATTGTACAAAAAACTAAAGTGAACGTAGCAATAATACAACCTTTCTTTTAGCACTTTTCCACCAAATCAAACCCTCCACACTGACAATCACACACAAATGTCCCCATTTCCAAACCACTGGCATTAACACATCGTACATGCCCCTTCTTTTCTTTATAACTCTATTCCAAACTTTCCACTAGATTTTAAAACATGACTTGTGGGGGATTTGTGTTCATTAAGTCATACAAGTATTAATGACGTTGGGTAAATAAAAGGGCCTGGTGCACTATATCCCTAAGGTGTCCAGTGGAATTGAGGTCATGGCTACAGAGTTCTCTATATATCAACCTTAGAAAACTGTGTCTTTATGAACCTGTTTTTTCTGCACAAGGGCAACCAATATATGGATTTCTAATCCTACAGCATACAAATACATTCTTTGTGGGGTACAGTCTGGAAAGAACCACTTATGGGTGTTGGATGGTCAGGTGTCTGCATACATTTGACCATATAGTGTAAATGTTTGAAAATAGAATATGACATTGTGTAAAAACATAAACTCTACTGTAGTTAAATATCCTAAATGTGTCAAGACAATTGGAGTTGAAGGGAAGAAATAGGTTCATACAACTTAATGAGGCTATCATGTCTTACAGTGAGGGAATGTTTTTTGTTGCCATTCTATAATTGATAACAGGACCTAGTTTGTCTAGCAGATGTCCCACAATATTATATGTAAATTTGACAGTTTAAAACTCTGACATGTTCTTTGGTTCATAAAATAAAAACCACTAGCAAATTGTTGCGCTATAAGTGGAATATACATTCACAATGAACAGATATCGAAAAAATAATCATTTGTTTGCGTCTGTGTTATAGTGTGTTCTGATTTTAGCAAAAATTTAAATCTTTGAACTCAAATTGTAGGTTTTAGGCTTCTGATGCTTAAACCCTAAAGCTCATTGGGGCAACTGTGTCAGGTCAAGTTCTCTGTAGAACTCTTTCAGCTCTTATTGTTGAAAAAGACACACCTCAGTGGCATATTTTCTGAGCAGAGAGAAATTGCAAAAGTTTCCACTCTACCTGCTGGCACTAACAATGTGTGCTTAGGTATACTGTGTGCTTTAAAATATATTTTTACCATTGTACAATCAATTATCATTATTATTATTTTTTGTAAAGGTAGAGTGATACGATTAAAACCAGAGAAACTAATAGATAAGACCACACAGAGATATGTTTTCCCCGGGCTATCGGTGTGTCTTTAAGGTACAATTACAATTTATGTATTTATTTTGCTTGAATTTGTTAACTGTTTTATCCTTATGATGCTGCCATCTGTAATTAAATCGCCAGTCCTAACCAGTTTGAAGTCAGTTCATATTTCTGTCCCACATTTGTTTTACTAAGAGCATCATTCATTTCCAAGTCATGTGCCTATTTAATCACTGTTATTTCCTTTGGACCAACTACAAAGAGCTTGAGGAATGTTGGCTACATTCCTCCAAAATCTCTTCACAGTTTGGAATCTTGTATTTACATGGGCTGCTTCACTTACATGTGGGGTCACTATGGAAGTTGCAGGCTCTTTTACAGTCACAGTGAATGACAAAATATAGGAGGTGGGGTACACTTTAAATTTAGTGGTAACATGCGATCTGAAGTCATTTCCAAGCATGTATCCAGGAGATATCTACACATGGATCCATTTTTGGTAAAAATGTGATTATTCTTGTCATCACTGTAAAACCTTTGGAGCTTTCCAGCTGGACATAGTTGGAATATATGCTTCATAGCTGGCCCTTTTTTTTACATTCCCTTTGCAACCCATGTCTGTTTTTTAAGCAAATGCAGCATGTAATTGAAACACAGCTAGTGTGTTTAACTGCAGGGTGTTCTCCATTGCATTACAGCTTTTGTATCACTCAGCCATGCTACACATGTTTTGGTCAGGTGTGAGACATTAGATAGCTGTTAAAATGTAAATATAAATCCAACAAGAATAATGCAATCTCACCTTACTTCTTGGCCTTACATGTTAAATTTATCATGACTTCCGGACTAGAGTGAATTTTGTTATCACCAAAATGGGCAAATGAGATTTTCCAGGTATTAAATTCCTAAATGGTTCCAATATGCGCTAGTTACAATATTGCGTGTGTGCTAGCATATTTATAACGTGGCAATATCCATCACAAGGAGTTTATAGAGCAAGACATTGTACTTTTTTATCGGTGTTATACAATGCTCAGCAGAGAGCTTAATGTACCATATGGCCCATAAATGTTTTTTCTTTTGTACAAGCATTCTCTGACACTTCCCAACTGGCCAGAATTCAGACTTGGATTAGTTTGCTTGGGTGTGTGTTAAAATGCTCTCTGCTGTACTACATGCAGTGTACATATTTCTATCCACCCACTGGATTCAAAAATTTTATTTAAAACCCACTGAAAGATCCAAGGATATCATGAGCATTGTGCAGCTTTATTCAATAAATCATGTTGTTGGGCTTTGTAGGACATATGTATTTCAATTTAAAATTCACCGCTTCTGGAAATTAAAAATATTTTAAAACATAGATTATATATCATTTAATCTGAAGAAGTATTCAAACGAACCTCATAGTCTAGAACATGTATACAAATTAAATCAATCTATACAGTAGATCATGTATAATAGACTTTGTAATACACTTACTTGTCTTTTACATATGTAATATGTATTTAACAATACATTTAATAAATAATTGCGCTGTCTATATATCTGTCTATATATTTTTGTTTCTTTCTTGTTTATACTATTTTCATGAAGTCTTAGGATCCAGGAAATGTTGATGCTGCTATAGTAATGTAATGGAAGCCTACTTTATGCTAAAAACAACTCCCAATTTGTTAGTAAAATATTCAAATATGCAAACCTCTAAGGCCATCTTTTATTTTTTTAATTATTATTAATTTAGTTAATCTTTTTGTTTGAACTTAATCTTCATTTGAATTACCTCCATACAAAATGATTTGCTTTCTAAAATGCCTCTGGTTATCTTGTTAATACGAATGTGACAGGGTAGAATTGCCTCTCACTGCATTTTGGTGCTGTATTGCCCAACTGGTGGCTAATTAGATGTCTAATTGGTTGTAGTATATAAATGCCCAGAAAGGAAGTGCAGAAAGGTCTGCTGGTACCCGCCCTTTCTGGTTACCAGAGTTCCTGTTGTCGAGCTTGTTACCGATGCCATGAGCATCATTTCCCAAAGTTCACAGCTGATTTTTAAACGAAATGTTTTATTGTCAAGTTTTAGTATTTATGTGTCAATGGTAACATATCTGCATTGGTTGTGTTTTTATTTCACCTGAAATAAAATAAGTTTTTAATTTTAGTAATCTGGAAGTCACGTCAATGGCACGTCTATAGTCATGTCATTTTGACAACGAACGTGTGTCCCTATTAAGAGGTTCCCTGGGGCCTAATTCCAGGGTGGTGTAGTCGTGCATCACATCTAGCTTGCTAGAATATTAACACCCCTTATGTTACGTTATATTCCGGTGTAGTGGGGTATAATTTCTAGTGAACTAGTATATTAAATTACCGACCCACCACCACGGTTTACCACACTTACATAACTTTGTGTTATTCAAAATTGCTGGAACAAAACACATGTAGAGAGAACACTTCAAAGAATGTGATTATTTTTTTGTTAGACTGTTTGGTAATCCCCCAAATAATACATAAATTAGATTTTCATGCTCAATTAATTCATTAATCTATTACTTTGCTTTTAGCTCAGGCCTGTTTTACATTTCATGGTGCAGGCCAAATGCTAAATGCGTTTATTTGCTCATTTCCATGATATGAGTTTCAGCATTAGATAATGAGATACTTCTGCTTCCTTTATCTGTCTCATCAAAAACCGTTATGTGTTCTGGTTCCAGACATTAGAACCTGGAATCATGTTAGTGTCATTTGTATTATTTCAATACACTTTTGCATACATTGGATTAAACTTAACAACTCATCTGTAAATATGTGAGACCAATGACTTGACTCTGGACAGTAAAGGGATTGTACATGTTTAAGAATGCAAACAAGGTTCCAATGATTATGAGCTGTTCGGATTAACATTGTTGTATTTCTCTTACAATATTCATTACATACTGATAAAATGGAAAAAGGATCCACTGTTAGGAGTAAATATAACTTTAACACTAGATTAAGACACATTACAGTGTACACATTATACAGTCTACGTGTAATTTAAAATCCGAAACTGAAATGTGCATTTGCTCATTAGTCCTTTTAATTTAGTAATAGGAACATTTGTGTACATATAAAATATTAAACAACTGTAATGTTCAACTTTTATGCAGTATTGTTAATGTGCAACTTATGATCCTTTTCAATTAAAAGATAGAAACTGAAGATGCTGACACTGCAGAATTTACATACCGGAAAACAACAACACACATGTAGTTACTATCTGCTTCTCCTGTTAAATGTTAGCAGATCTTTGATCTCCAAGTTTTGATTTTGCACAGGCTTTACACTGAGCTTCCCTCTATTTATGCACTGGCTTGTGCAACCCTCCAGCAGTTAGGAATCAAACCCAGGCTGAAGCGGTTGCCCAGGATGCAAAACTTTGTCAAGGATCTGTTATCTTTATAACGTCTGTCATGTATTAGGAGATATTTACTTAGTTGCAAACACCTAAAGTTCAACATTTAGGCCTTCTATAGCACTTTTTACAATCGACATAGTCTTAAAGCAGCTTTACAGAATGGGAAATACCATGAACACCAGAGTGTGTGATTAGGAGTAATGTCACAAAGACACTGCAACAAAGAAACTATAAATTAAAAGATGAGGCATGATGCATGGAAGAAAACCAAGAGACAATGAATGCAATGCAAAATTAAACTTATTAAGAGGACTCCCTGGTTGGAAGGTTGTGAGGTCAGTTCTCAGCAACAAGATGCCACTGCTGACCCCTTGAGCAATGCCTTTAACCCTTAGCTGTATTTTAATGTCTATAAAGTAATGTAACTCATGTACAATGCAAACCCTTACCCTGACATTTTACATTCATTGCATGTGGCAGACATCCTTATCCAGAGTGACTCAAACTTATCTCATTTAAGATGAACTGAGCAGTTAAGGGTCTAGAGCCTGGCTCAAGTACCCATTAACGTTACAAATAGAAGTCCACAATTTAACCACTGTGCTGCCACTGGTGCAATAGCTGCTAGGTAATGTAGTACATTCTCTGTCATATAATAGTCATTTTATTATTTGCCAGAACTTTATTATTCCCCTTCTTTTCCTGCATTCTTTCTTAGAATCTCAGACAATATAATAAAGCCTTAATAGGAGCCCTAGTATAAGGGAGCTTGCACGTTTTTAACAGGTGATTAATCTTTCAAGGGCACTGCTTATAGATACCATATAACTGAAATAACTTTAACTGGCGTATTTGCCAGAATAATAGCCACATAAACATTCAACACCACACATTTATTCCATTATCATCAAAGTGTCTGTACAACATTCTGTACTGGCTGTACAACAGTGCATTAACCATTTGCAAGTTAACACCTGCATTTTCTTTGTTTTTTTGCATTATAGGCAAATAATTCCCTCCGTCCACTGATATAACACTGAACAGCGTACTGCTTTAAAGCCAAATTTGGAAATTGAGCACAGGCCACCTGTGTTCATTTATCAACCTAAAACTCAGTCCAAATGTTCAGTTTTCCAAGATATAACCCGTGACATATAAAATATGAATTGTTGCCTTCTGACATTTCTTCAGTGAGCTATGTAGACTATTACACCATTAAAATGCTTTCTACTACACTCCTTTGTTTTTCCTTTTTTCAGCTGCATATTACAACATCCTGAGACTCCAGTAATAATGACAGACCCAAGGCAGTCAGATTGCATCGATAGATTATTACTTATTGCAGTAAGTCATAGCCACAAGTCTAGACAGTAAACACAGTCTTATCACCAGGGCCAAGTCAAACAAACAATATATTGTTGTAAGCCACATTGACAATGTTATTGTGCTTGATGTTCGATTCAAACATAGAGACATCCTTAGACTGCAAATGAGGCTTTCATCTTCCCACTCTGCCTTATGGCTAGCTCTACTGTAGATCTTTCATGGTTCCTTAACATAAGACACCAAAGAAATACTGGGAAAGTTTTGTGAGAATAATTTATTAAATTATCACAAAAGCGTAAACTTCACTTTTCAGCAAAGGCTTGGAAAATGATCACATTCCTCAATCAGGAAAAGCCAATTTTACATCAGGGGGACCAAAACAATATTTTCAGCGTCTTGATTCAATTAATGTATTACCTAGAACAAATTGATTGCAGCAGACTAACTTGGCAGGGGACAATGAGTCTGAGAAATTCGTCACTTGGAAAAGAATGGAAAACAGGCAATTCCTGAACACAGCCAGAATCTGTGTTTCATTTTAGAACATGCAGGGTTTGTGTCAGCTCTCGGTGTGTATCGAACAAACAACCTATATCTGATGTCAGTAACATTTGTTGATATAAAAAGGTCCTGAGTCATGCAGGAAACACTCTGTAATTGTTAACAGATGGAAATAATCTCATTATAAAATTATACTTATACATAGAAGCAAGTGAACACAAAAATAAGATGTATCACCAGTATATTTGCTGGTTTTAATTTTTTTATTCACTGATGTCTGTAATAAATTTAGATTCATATACCATTTATTTTGTTATTTTTATTTTTTTACATTTTTTTAACTTGAAACCTCTCTTGCCTAAACATATTCTGTGTCACCCATTGGCACCTTTTCCTGTTTATAATACTCTGACACACAACACATGGCACTAAGCAGCCTTAAAACCATTCGACTATGCAACTGGACCCGTATTAAACTTTCTCTGATAATACAGCTTGACAGGTACATCAGTAGTAAAGCTTGTAGTGAACTGACATGCCTTTAAACCTACCATTTATTGCATTTAATCATCCCCTCAGATCAACATGCCATACTGAAACAAAACTCTGACATAGATGGCCAATATCACTCATGCACAGGATTAGCTCATCAGGGTCTGGTTGGAACTTGCATATATGTGTTGTCTGCAGGAAACGTTCCCTGAAATTGGATAATGTAACATTTGATTCTCTGTGCTGTAAGTGATTCTGGTTATTTTGAAATGTCCAATGACACATGACCTACTTTACTTGAACCTTGTATAATATGACCAGCATAGAAATAACAAAGCAATGCAGATCTCACAGACCATTTATATACAGTAAATAGTTGTAATAATTTATTTAATACTCTGACAGCTTCTTTTGTCACAAAGACATACTGATGTCCTATGAAGTCATGACAGTTTATATCTAGTAATAAAAAAACCCCTTTCATGTCACTAATATTGATCAGTGTCACGGTACGTGCATATTACACGTAGTTCCTGACTTACAAAAATTCGACTTACGAGTTTTCAATCTTACAATGATGATAGTGATACGAATTGTTTTTTTTATTATTTCAAAAAATATTTAAATATTTACTCGGCATTTACATTTTTATACCATATGTTGGGACGCAGCCAGGATATACACATCTCCCCCCTTGTGAGATGCCTTACTCTCGCCAGCAGTCAAAAACTCATATTTTTTCTGTTTTTTTATATATTTTTATTATTATTATTGTTTTAAAGCTTAATTTTAGCTCTTTTCTTTCTACTTTTTATTGGCATCACCGGATACTGAAACAGAGCACATCCGACACCGTCCTCCACTAGTGAACCTTCTCTAGTCCATACTCCAGGCGCTTGTCCACGTGCCCGGTACCACATTCATATATATTTATATATAACTGCATAAAGTTTATATATTATGGTACTTTAAATTGGGGTGAGACCTGCTATGTTGTATGGTTTAGAGACAGTGGCATTGATTTAAAACAGGAGGTGGAGCTGGAGGTAGCAGGGCTGAAGATGTTAAGATTTTCATTGGGAGTGATGAGGATGGAGACAGGGACAGTGCATGTAAGTCGTTTTGGGGACAAAGTAAGAAAGGCCCGATTGAGATGGTTTAGACATGTGCAGAAGAGGAACATGGGGTATATTGGTAGGAGAATGTGAAGAATGGAGCCACCAGGAAGGAGGAAAAGCAGAAGGAAGAAAAGGATGTGGTGAGGGAAGACATGCAGGTAATTGGTTTGTATGAGGCAGATGTAGAGGACAGTGGACGATCCGCTGTGGCAACCTCTAATGGGAGCAGCCGAAGAAAGAGGAAGATTAATAAATTACACTATACCAACCAATACTGATAATCATTTTTTAAAGACTCCTGGGTAAGCTAGGCCATGTGTCAAGAATATTTTTAAGATGCAGTGGGGTCACGGAATCTCCGTACATTTTAGGGAATACCTGTATTTAGTGCTTTATGCTAGGTATTTTTTGTATGGTGATCATGCCCAGGATAAAATACTGTAGTTACTGATAATAACTTATCTAGTATTCTTTTATTTTTCTATTCAGATTTCATGGTGTGTACAAAATGACAATATCATGACTTGGGATAACCTTTTATGTCACATTACAAATAAAACAGTGGATGTGCATGTAGTGAATGTTGTTACAATTGTTATACATCCTTTAGGGTGTGGTCTTACACTTGCCAATGATGTGTTGAAGAAAAAAAAAAAACTTTGAGAAGTCAATTTCACATGGCATTTCTCATATAGCATTGGCAAAATATATATTTTTGTAAAACATGCAAACTAGAAAATGAATGTCTATAACAGCTATAATAGAAAGTTTAATATTATATAGAGTTATGCAAGCCCTATAACACAAGATTACCTGTGAAGTATAATAAAGCTTTAATACTTAAGTTCATAACTTACTCGAAAACCTGCACTCTTTATGAAGGCCTGAAAGAAATGTGAAGGCGTTGCTGACACCTGCATTCTGATTGAATGTGCAGCAGTTATTCCACATGGCTAAGGCTCAGGTGCTGATAAGCTTGCACTGCTGTTGTAACACATTTGGCTTCTGCAAGTGCTTTCGCTCTTACTCTCAGTGTTATCGTGCAAGAAACACGGCTGGTTTTTGTCTGGCCCAATCAGAGCTTTGGCTTTACCTTTTCTTTTGATTTTGCCAAATTATCTGAGCTCCAGGGTGGGAACATTTGTAAGAGGAACATGCACGAGAGAGAGAGAGAGAGAGAGAGAGAGAGAGAGAGAGAGAGAGTCTAAACAGAAATCACTGGCAAAGCATGAATGCATTGTGTTACAGACAGAATTAATATACAGCACTGAAGTAGCTCTGTATTCTCATTGGCTTTCATTTTCATGAATTTACTATTATCAGGAGCCATTATTCCAGCAGTTTATTTGAACACCATAAAGACAGCATTTATGTTTGTGGATTTAGAGAAAGCGTACGACAGGGTGCCGAGAGAGGAGTTGTGGTATTGTATTAGGAAGTCAGGTGTGAGGGTGGTGCTGGACATGTATGAGGACAGTGTGACAGCAGTGAAGTGTGCAGTAAGAACAACAGACTGGTTCAAGGTGGAGGTTGGACCGCATCAAGGATCGGCTCTGAGCCCTTTCCTGTTTGCATTGGTGATGGACAGGTTGTCACAGGAGTCTCTGTGGACTATGGTTTTGCGGATGATTTGTGGTGAGAGTAGTGAGCAGGTTGGGAAGAGCCTGGAGAGGTGGAGGTGCGTGCTGGAGAGAAGGGAAATGAAAGTCAGTAGGAGTAAGACAAAATACATGTGTGTGAATGAGAGGGAGGACAGTGGAGTGGTGCGGTTGCAGGGAGGAGAGATGGAGAAGGTGGAGGAGTTCAGGTACCTGGGGTAAACAGTGCAAAGTAATGGAGAGTGTGTTAGAGATGTGAAGAAAAGAGTGCAGGCAGAGTGGAGTGGTGGAAAAGAGTGATAGCAGGAGTGATTTGTGATAGAAGGGTATCTGCAAGAGTGAAAGGGAAAGTTTATAGGACTGTGGTTAGACCTGCGATGTTCTATGGTTTAGAGACAGTGGCATAAACTAAAAGACAGGAGGTGCAGCTGGAGGTAGCAGAGATGAAGGTTTTTGTTGGGAGTGACAAGGATGGACAGGATTAAAAATTAGAAAGACAGCGCAAGTGGGATGTTTTGAAGACAAGGCGAGGGAGGTGAGGTTGAGATGGTTTGGACATGTGCAGAGGAGGGACATGGGGTGTATAGGAAGAAAGTGCTGAGGATGGAGCCACCAGGAGGGAGGAAAAGAGGAAGGCCAAGGAGGAGGTTTAGGGATGTGGTGAGGGAGGACATGGAGGTAGATGGTTTGAAAGAGGCAGATGTAGAGGACAGTGGTGTATAGAGAGGGATGATCCACTGTGGCAACCCCTAAAGAACAAGATATAGACAGCATTTAAGGATCATCTGAATTACAAAAGAAGCAGACTAGTGTACAAAAGATCTTATTAAACCAGAATAAGCACAAATACAGAGTGGCATGTTGCTGAACTCTCTTAATGTAAAGGAGGATTAGCAAAGTCTCTATTAACATCAACACTAAAATGTTTTCCTGTACCATCTGATCTAATCCACAGGAGGGCTATTCTTCACACCATCTGCCTTTTTCTTCCATCCATCTCTCTCATAACACCTTGCATCTTAGTAGTAACAGGAAATCTATCTGGAACATTTCAGATTAATGACATACTAAAGGGCTTGATGACTTGCTTATGATTCATATGATATGATAAACTTTAAAAACATATCTAGGCATTTATGCATGTTAATCTAGCTAAGCATAGTTCCGTTTGCATTTGACATGACATTTCTCAAACATTGAATGGAATGCAAGCAATACATCGTTTAAATGAAAAGACGCAATGTAAAAGTCTTCTTGTAAAGCCATTTAAGAATCTAGCACACAAATCTGTCATTGTATGAACGCAGACAATGATGATCCCATCTATTTGCTCAGTGTTTAAATGCTGGCAGGGGACAGACTATATGAAGATCTGTGGAATTTTTCATTACAGCACACTATGAACGTTTTTAAGAAACCAGAGGCCCAGAACCTCCCAGGACTACTAATTCCACAATCCCTGGCCAGGAAAATAACATAAAAAAATCTCTCTGCAAAACAACTGCATAGCCAGAATATATCCTTGAGCCCAGACAGGCTGAGATCAAACTCCTAGTCGTAATCAAGTCAGGTTTGGGAGTCTTATAAAGGGCAGAGAGTGCTTGTAAAAATCTCACAAACTTAATTTGAGTGTGTTGCACCAATATCATTATTGCTTTTTAATTGCTTACTCTTTACCTTACTTATATGTCTGCCCTGCTAGAGGTTGGTTGTAATTTTTTTATTTTTTTATTTTTCTAAAAAATGTTATTTATATCTGAAAAGTCTTAGACAGTTGTTTTGGCTATAGTTTCTATTAATGTGATCCTGTTTTTGTTGGCCTTATTATGCCTAATTTCTAGCCATGTTGTGTTTTTGTGGTACCCCATCCCTAAAGAAAATCTGCCCTTGCATCTGTATTTGCCTTTATTACATTACAAAGTTTCTAATATGTTAACACCTATGTAGTAACTTAGAGAAGGACTTATATATAGTATAGTGGACTCTTCACATGTTGACATGTTGAAGTTTTGTGTGAGGTGTCAAGAGCTATTTTCTTTGCAAAATTTTGAATACAAGAGTTTCTGAGAACAATAAATATGACTGGAACTGATGATGTGTGACAATTTATCACGTTCTATTGTTTGACTGATTAACAAATGTGTCAGAAAGCACGGGTGCAGGGGTAGGTGCAGAGTGACTGGATAGGAGGACCCAAATGCAGGATGCACACAAGGTTAAGGGAAAAAGCTGAATTTATTATATAAGGTAAAGCAAAGGGGCAAAGGCAAAAACAGAATCCAAAAACAGTCCAGGGTCTAGGCACAGGCAAATAGGGCAATACAGGGAAGCAAAACCAAAAAAACAAAAACAGTCCAGAAAATCCAAATACCAGCAAACGGAGCAATATAGGGCAGAACAAAACACAAACCAACAACAGTCCAAAGTCCAAACCAGGAAACTAGGGTGGCAGAGAAGAACAGGGATCAGGATCAGGGTCAGGGTCAGGATACAGCGCAGGCAAGATGGCAAGAATGATCTCAGGGGCTAGGAAACCGGTAAGATAATCTGGCCAGGAGCTAAAGTCTTGATTGTCCTTATATACCGGGAGGCGCGGGAAAACGGCAAGATGGCTGCTGACCCGGAAGTGCTCACAGAAAAACCGGATGTGCGCACCGTGAAACCGGAAGTGCATGCCGCGAAACCGGAAGTGCACGCAGTGTGCCCTGGAGATCCTGACAGTACCCCCCCCTCTACGACCGTCTCCAGACGGCCTCGCTCCGACCGACACCGCGGGAGTAAAAGGCAGCAGATAAAAGAGGCAAGGCCTCGCAATCCGCCCAGGGTGGGCGGAGGGGGTCTGGTGGAGGGAAATGCTGGAAAGGCACAATAATCCTGTGGCACCGGGCAAGTGAAGTGCCAACGGCGGACACAGCGGGGCTTGAGGCGAACTGCTATGGGGTACAACGCATTGAGGATCAGGAAAGGCTGAGCAGGCGTGGGCGAGCCTCCAGGTGGCTGCCCCAAGCACTTTCTGGCCGATGTGATGAGGCGGAGCGACGCCCTATGCGGAGGTCTGAGGCGGAGCAGCGCCCTCTGCGGAGGTCTGAGGCGGAGCGGCGCCCTCTGTGGAGGTCTGAGGCGGAGCGGCGCCATCTGCGGAGGTCTGAAGCGGAGCGGCGCCTCTGCGGAGGTCTGAGGCGGAGCGGCGCCCTCTGCGGAGGTCTGAACCACGTCGTCAGCAAAACCCGTGGGCGGAGCGGCGACCTCGGCGGGACTCTGCAGCGGAGCGGCGACCTCGGCGGGACTCTGCAGCGGAGCGGGGGCATGCTTGGCAGGGCAGACAGGTTTGGGGGCATGCTCGGCAGGGCAAAAGAGCTGGGAGACGTTTCCAGTCAGGCAGGAAGGCTGAGGTTGGGCAGCCCTCTCTGCAGAGCTCAGGGGCCGGAGAGACAGCCGTTTCAGGAGGTTATTTAATATTAATTGGTTTGCCACTGATTGTTCGTGACGCACCCGGAAATACTCATCTCTCTGCGGAGGGCTGAGCTTTAGAATGTCCACCATCTTGGTAGGGTCCCTGAATTGTTGGTCTACAGTGGAGCTAGCCCAATGCTTCAGTGCATCTGCTGGGTCCATAATTTGGCCAGATTATTCTGTCAGAAAGCACGGGTGCAGGGGTAGGTGCAGAGTGACTGGATAGGAGGACCCAAATGCAGGATGCACACAAGGTTAAGGGAAAAAGCTGAATTTATTATATAAGGTAAAGCAAAGGGGCAAAGGCAAAAACAGAATCCAAAAACAGTCCAGGGTCTAGGCACAGGCAAATAGGGCAATACAGGTAAGCAAAACCAAAAAACCAAAAACAGTCCAGAAAATCCAAATACCAGCAAAAGGAGCAATATAGGGCAGAACAAAACACACACCAACAACAGTCCAAAGTCCAAACAAGGAAACTAATGTGGCAGAGAAGAACAGGGATCAGGGTCAGGGTCAGGATACAGCGCAGGCAAGATGGCAAGAATGATCTCAGGGGCTAGGTAAGATAATCTGGCCAGGAGCTAAAGTCTTGATTGTCCTTATATACCGGGAGGCGCGGGAAAACGGCAAGATGGCTGCTGACCCGGAAGTGCTCACAGAAAAACCGGATGTGCGCACCGTGAAACCGGAAGTGCATGCCGAAACCGGAAGTGCACGCAGTGTGCCCTGGAGATCCTGACAGTACCCCCTCTCGACCGTCTCCAGACGGCCTCGCCCGACCGACACCGCGGGAGTAAAGGCAGCAGATAAAGAGGCAAGGCCTGCAATCCGCCCAGGGTGGGCGGAGGGGGTCTGGTGGAGGAAATGCTGAAAGGCACAATAATCCTGTGGCACCGGGCAAGTGAAGTGCCAACGGCGGACACAGCGGGGCTTGAGGCGAACTGCTATGGGGTACAACGCATTGAGGATCAGGAAAGGCTGAACGAAGCGTGGAGCGAGCCTCCAGGTGGCTGCCCCAAGCACTTTCTGGCCGATGTGATGAGGCGGAGCGACGCCCTATCACGGAGGTCTGAGGCGGAGCAGCGCCCTCTGCGGAGGTCTGAGGCGGAGCGGCGCCCTCTGTGGAGGTCTGAGGCGGAGCGGCGCCATCTGCGGAGGTCTGAAGCGGAGCGGCGCCCTCTGCGGAGGTCTGAGGCGGAGCGGCGCCCTCTGCGGAGGTCTGAACCACGTCGTCAGCAAAACCCGTGGGCGGAGCGGCGACCTCGGCGGGACTCTGCAGCGGAGCGGCGACCTCGGCGGGACTCTGCAGCGGAGCGGGGGCATGCTTGGCAGGGCAGACAGGTTTGGGGCATGCTCGGCAGGGCAAAAGAGCTGGGAGACGTTTCCAGTCAGGCAGGAAGGCTGAGGTTGGGCAGCCCTCTCTGCAGAGCTCAGGGGCCGGAGAGACAGCCGTTTCAGGAGGTTATTTAATATTAATTGGTTTGCCACTGATTGTTCGTGACGCACCCGGAAATACTCATCTCTCTGCGGAGGGCTGAGCTTTAGAATGTCCACCATCTTGGTAGGGTCCCTGAATTGTTGGTCTACAGTGGAGCTAGCCCAATGCTTCAGTGCATCTGCTGGGTCCATAATTTGGCCAGATTATTCTGTCAGAAAGCACGGGTGCAGGGGTAGGTGCAGAGTGACTGGATGGGAGGACCCAAATGCAGGATGCACACAAGGTTAAGGGAAAAAGCTGAATTTATTATATAAGGTAAAGCAAAGGGGCAAAGGCAAAAACAGAATCCAAAAACAGTCCAGGGTCTAGGCACAGGCAAATAGGGCAATACAGGTAAGCAAAACCAAAAAACCAAAAACAGTCCAGAAAATCCAAATACCAGCAAAAGGAGCAATATAGGGCAGAACAAAACACACACCAACAACAGTCCAAAGTCCAAACAAGGAAACTAATGTGGCAGAGAAGAACAGGGATCAGGGTCAGGGTCAGGGTCAGGGTCAGGATACAGCGCAGGCAAGATGGCAAGAATGATCTCAGGGGCTAGGTAAGATAATCTGGCCAGGAGCTAAAGTCTTGATTGTCCTTATATACCGGGAGGCGCGGGAAAAACGGCAAGATGGCTGCCGACCCAGAAGTGCTCACAGCAAAACCGGAAGTGCATGCCGCGAAACCGGAAGTGCACGCAGTGTGCCCTGGAGATCCTGACAAAATGTGATCATTGGCAAAATGTTGTGGTATAGAACACCTTACATTCCCATAATTGTTTAATTTCCAACATGCTATTGTTCTATTCTATTTTACTAGATTATCTTTCAAGTCATTACCTTACATGTTACAGGCAAACAAGTGGTCCAGTATAGTAAAATGCTTCTGGGCAAACTCAGAGATTTCCAATAAGGAAATATTCCATGTCAGTGTAATATAAGCTTTGTTAATGTCAGGAACTTACAATGTTCATCTCTCGTTTAGGTTTTTGCCACAGATCATATCACCTGCCAAAGTGTTTTTCTAATAAAAAAAGTGCCTGAAACCATGTCTGTACTACATTAATATTTACAATAGTATATTTTCCATCATTATTTATGAGAATATTAATTGAACAGTTTTCTCAAAAGTAAACAGAACAGCTCAGTCATTTTCAGGGAAATGTGTTGCATGTGTGCATGCATGTCATTGAGTAAAGTTGTTTACTCCCTTTTGTTTCTTTTCAGCCAGATCTTATTAGAGGAAAATTTTGATTAGCCCAAAGTAGGTGTACTACTATGCTGGCATATTATAATGCAATCAAGGTTAATCAGGATCCACTTAAATATTGACAATGTTGTTTATAAGAGTAATGACGCAATTTTTTACATAACAGTCTCTCAGCCCAGTTGTTTGTGAATAGCACCAGATTCACTGCTTATAGCTGCATTTCCCAAACGCTGTTCGAATGAATTTGGAAATGCTCAATGATTGTATTTTCCTTATGTTGCTTATAATGCGACACATAGTTCAAATTCAATTGCATAATATGTATTTCCTTTGCATTTTTTTTGCTCATTTTTGCACTTTCTTCTCTGCACACTACAGTTCATAAAAAATAATTGCATTGACATTGTCGGAGTGGTAGTAGTGGCAAATGCTCTGGGCTGTAAATTAAGTTGGCTATCACTACAAACTAAAAAAAATATATCAAGTCTATTTAATTTTTAAAAACCACAAATCAGATATTACATTAAAAATACTTATAGATGACATGAATAGCACTAAAATCTTGTTACAATGAAAGATGTCAAGTAGAGGAATATATTAGGCAGTGAGGTAACAATTATTTCTCCAAGTTAATATGTTGGAAGCTGGAAAACTGAGGAAATTGCCAAACTGTGATGGCTAATTCATTAGGTCAAAGCAAATTAAAAAAGGCAGGTCTGGTATGCAATGGTTACTACCAAAAAGAGTCTAACGAAGGACAACCATTGAACCAGTGACTAGATCGTAGTCACCCAAGGCACGAAGAGCTACAGTACAGTAATGTATCACACATTGCTAAAAAGATAATGCTGGTTATGATAAAAAGTTAGATCATGAAGTACATTAGAGCTTGGTGCATCAAAGACTGGGTAGCAGCAGACCAGTTAAAATGTCCAAGGTGACAACTGTTCCGTGTCAAAAGCACCTGCAATGGAAATTGGACTAGACCATAAAGCAATAAAAAATGGTGGCCTCCATTTTCTTCCGAATCTTCAGGGCACACGGCATGCACTTTCTGGTTTCGCGGGGCGATCTTTAGTCCCTGGGATTATTCTTGCCACCCTACCTGCTAGGGCTGGGCGATAAATCAATTTTATCGATTAACTCCAATGTGTAGTTTACATCGATCTGTTTTAATAAAAATCGGTTTTCTCTTTAATGTCCGCCGACGCTCCCCTCTGGGCTCCCATAGTTTCGAACGAACTCAGTCATGTTCCACATTTAAACACTCATAAAACATTTTTCTTTGTAGGTTTGTTAATTTTATGTTATGTTACGTTCTATTTTCACAATTTACAAAGGCAGGGCCTGCATCTCGAATTTTTGGCTTGTTGTTTCTGATTGCACTTTAACCCAAAGTGGGTCATAATCCCAGAAGGGTAAATAAACTTTATTTAATAAAGTTAAAATTTTTATTTATTTTTTTTGTCATATGCAGATTGATTTTAAGCAGGGGGGGGAAAAATCGATTTAAATCGCAATTCGGATTTTTTGTGAAAAAATCGGGGATTTTTTTTTTAGGCCATATCGCCCAGCCCTACTACCTGCTCTGGATTCTGTTCCTGGTTCTGTTCCCGTTTCTGTTCCAGTTCCTGATCCTGTCCCTGTTCCTGATTCTGATCCTGACCCCTGTTCTGCTCTGCCTCTGTTTTTGTTCTCTGGACTGTTTTTTTGGTTTTTGTTTCTGCTCTGCCCTTCATGGTTCTGTTTGTCGGCTCTCTAAATCTTGGACTGTTTTTGGTTTTGTCTCTCCCTGCATTGCCCTGTTTGCTTGTGTTTTGACCCTGGACTGTTTATTTGACTGTGTTTTTGCTTTGCCCCTTTGCTCGGTTACCTTTTTGTCTTTATTAAAGCCTGTTTTTTACATACCCCTGTGTGCATCCTGCATTTGGGTCCTCACTCACCTAGTTACCTGCAAGAGTCACAGCCCGAATAATCAGGCCATGTGTCGTGTCCCATGAGAGTTACTGACAGAATAATCTGGCCAAAAGATGGACCCAGCGTATGTATTAAAGCGTTGGGCTTGCTCTGCCACAGACCGGCAATTCAGGGACCCAACCAAGACAGTCGACATTTTGAAGCTCAGCCCCCAGCAGAAAACTGAGTATTTTCGGGTGTGTCATTAACAATCTTCGACAAAGCAGACGGCTTTAAATAACTCCCTGAGACGGCTGTCCCTACAGCCTCTACTGGGGGGCTGCCCAACCTCAGCCTTCCTGCCTGACTGGGAACGTCGACCTGCTCTTCCGACCTGCCGACACACCTCTATGCCTGTCTGCCCTGCCGAGCATGCCCACAAGCTTGTTCAAAGAGAGGGCCCCGCTCTACCCCAGAGTCCCGCTGAGGGCCCCGCTCTACCCCAGAGTTCCGCCGAGGGCCCTGCTCTACCCCAGAGTCCCGCTGAGGGCGCCACTCCGCCCCAGAGTCCCGCTGAGGGCGCCCCTCTGCCCCAGAGTCCCAATAGCAATAGTCCCGTGGCAGTCCGCCACTTTCCTCGTGCCCCAGGATTATCTTGCCTCTCCAGTATTTCAACAGGTATTTCAAATGTCAGTGGCCTCTTCCAGCAGAATAATGTGCAACGCTACACTTCAAAAATTGTTCAGGAATGGTTTGAGAAATGTGACAAAGAGTTAAAACTTTTGACTCAGACTCCAAATTCTCGAGATCTTAACTCAATCAAGCATCTGTGGTATGTGCTGGACAGCTAATATATGTAGGCCCCACCTCACAACCTACGGGAATTAAAGAACGTGCCGACTTGGTGCCAGGTACCACAGCACACCTTCAGAGTTCTGGATGAAAAGCTGTTCTTGCAGCACAAGGAGGACCAACACAATTTTAGGTGGGTAGTTTTAATGTTATTGCTGACTAAGATTAACTAACTAAAACTAAACTTACATTTCATTTTTTTCTTTCAGGGCTTCCTGCAACAACATATGCAGTGGACAATAAAGTAAATCTTGACACAACAAACTAGTCCAAATGGCCTCATGGTGTTAATTATTAACCAAATTTGTTTCACATTAGCCATTTACCACTTGCCTCTTTAACCTATTCTTAAAAATATATATAATGTATATATATATATGTATGTATATATAATTGACTTTGCAAATAAATTAAGAATGTGTAAAAAAAACAGGGTTTCAGGTAAATCCCTTTAAGAACCCCAATCATAAATCTCCTAACTATGATATTTATACATTCACCACTCTCAAATAAACATTCATATACAAATTTCATTCAAAATTGTCATGCAGATGCGGTTAATTGCAATGGCACTATTCTTTAGTAACTAGCACAACACTGTATGTGTATATCTATCTATCTATCTATCTATCTATCTATCTATCTATCTATCTATCTATCTATCTATCTATATATATATATATATATATATATATATATATACATACAGTGTTGTGCTAGTTACTAAAAAATAGTAACTAGTTACAGTTACTGGTTACTTCATTCAAAAAGTAACTTCAGCAGATTGGAGTTGCTGTATCTCAGTAGATATGACTTTCGAACCAAAAAGATACAGCTTACATTTGACTAAAAAGTTTTTGTCTCAATACTTAACTAAAGTGAAATAATGAGCATATTTCCACTTTGAGGAACTTGTCTTGCTCTCGTCTTGACTCGCCATTACTGCCGCACAGACCTGAATAAACGGAAACACGGCCACAGTGCGTTTTCTTTGTGTTTACAGTGGTTCATCCACCAATCCAACAATGCGTTGCTGCTGTAAACAGGTTAGACTGTAGTCTACACTTTAATTTATTTTATTTAAAATAGTAACGGCTAATGCACCATACGGTAACTTTATTTTTAAAAGTAACGCATTACAGTATTAGTTACTGTCAAAAGTAACTTTATTACAGTAACGCGTTACTGCCCAACACTATATATATATATATATATATATATATATATATATATATATATATATATATATATATATATTCAATAAGTTTTATTATAAATGCAGCCTTTAAATGAAACAAAACATACAAAACTCTATTAAAGAGCAGTCACAGAAAGGAACAAATGTGTTTCCAAAGAGCTGGAATTGTGCCACCTGGCAATAACTTAAAAAAGCTCTTGTTGTTCAGCAGTTCTCGAATTGATTGTTGATATTTGTCAGGGCAGCCATGTGGTGGAGGCTCTGTGCAGCATTGCGTGTGTTGGCATTTGCAGTGACAGCCCAAAGTGGGAGCTGAAGGGGTATGAGCCCAGCCCTGGGAAGCAATATAGTCCCTGGCATGCCTGTAGACTAAACTAATACCCCCAATAAAACAGCGAACAGCAATTTAGCTCAATATTTAGTGCAATTAAGTGAATTTGCAGCATAAGACCTAAACAGTGTGCACACAATCGAAAAGTTTAACCTCAAAGGTAAATATAAGGTTATGCTGCATGGACTTGCTGAACATCGTCCTAGCTTTCAACAATGTGCTTATTAGATATCCAGATCTTTGTTTGACACTGGGAGATTTTAAATCCTACTCAGGACATAACACAAGCATGCTAATATGGTATAGGTTCAAACATAATGGAAGAGGGTCCTGTACATTCCTCACTCTTTATTACATTCCTTTCATATTAGTTTCGCTGTAGGTACAGGATAATTAATAATAGTTCATACATATTATGCTTATGCTATAAAGACAGTGCTTATGAAACATTTTTGCCTTCATTACTTACTTTCAAGCAACTTTCTTAAAAGCAAAGCATTCCACACGCTTAGAACC
Organism: Silurus meridionalis; assembly: GCF_014805685.1. Classification (NCBI taxonomy): domain Eukaryota; kingdom Metazoa; phylum Chordata; class Actinopteri; order Siluriformes; family Siluridae; genus Silurus; species Silurus meridionalis. Next base: position 13,101,698 of record NC_060903.1, read on the forward strand.
CTGTATACGGAAAGAACTTACAACAATTTAGTGGATGCTTTAAAAAGCTATTTGAAGCTTTGTTCATATCTCTGTTCACATTAACTGAAGATCAGTTTTTTCCTCTAAAAGAAAATTTCCTACAAAATACCCTTGGTTGTACTTCCATTTACCTATTTAAAGATTAATGCTTTAAAATATTATACATAAGATCTAAACATGGATTTGAAGGGTTAAGATGATTTAGCTCCATTGTGTGCATCCTATGCGAGAATGATGGATGTCTTCTTTCCTAGAGGCCTAAAATATTGGCCTGTCTGCTTCTAAATTATATATATATCACTTGCAGTCAGTTGCAGAGGGACAACATACATTTGATTGTAAATCATGGTATGAACTCGGTTCTAAAAGTATATGTTGAGAGTGGTTACGTTAAAACTAATAATGTGTAGACCGTCAGTCGCACCACAGATACTTAAGGGTGTATCAAGTAGTCCATATGTGGCGGTGTGTTCATTGGCAGATGTCAGTTGGGCAATGCTGGGCAAATGAGCAGGGAATGAGTGAGTGTCTGCACCTGTGTGCATATGATGAAAACGATATATATATTTTTTATGCAGTAAAAAAGAAGGAAAAAATGAGAAGCACTTGTAAAGCACAGTGTGAATTTAGCAGTCCTCGTTCCCTCTCCCATTTCCAGAATAAAGTGATCTGAAATAAAAGCTTTGTGTTTTGGTGTTTTGCCACTATCAGGCAAAACACAATTAGACATAAAAATTGAATCCTACAGCCTGCTAATACAGTATATAGTATATTTGGGATATATATATATATATATATATATATATATATATATATATATATATATATATATATATATATATATATATATATATATATATATATATATATATATATATATATATATATATATATATATATATATATATATATATATATATATATATATATATATATATATATACAGTACAGACCAAAAGTTTGGACACACCTTCTCATTCAAAAGTTTTCTTTATTTTCATGACTATGAAAATTGTGATTCACACTGAAGGCATCAAAACTATGAATTAACACATGTGGAATTATATACATAACAAAAAGTGTGAAACAACTGAAAAATGTCATATTGTAGGTTCTTCAAAGTAGCCACCTTTTGCTTTAATTACTGGTTTGCACACTCTTCAAGTCAAGTCAAGTCAAGAGGCTTTTATTGTCATTTCTACTATACACAGTGGTACACAGTACACAGTAAAAATGAGACAACGTTTCTCCAGAACCCTGGTGCTACACTAAACAACAAACAACAAAACAACATTAAGCTAAAACACAAGTTACATAAAGTGCATCGAGTGCAACCTGGTGCAAACAGTGCAGACAGACAGTGCAGACAGACGACACAAGACAAGACACAAAACCCTATATAGCGCCGACCAGTAAACCTACTGTATACTAGATTATACAGTACTGTACAAGAAAACTGTAAAAAACTATACAAAAATCTAAACTATATCCCAGAAGTGAGTGTAAACAGTGTAGTGCAAAAAATACAGCAGCAGTCGAAGGTGCAAAAACAGCATGTAAACAGTATAATACAATGAAAATCCTAAATGTGCAAGAACAGCAGTTGAGAGTGGTACTGTTAAGAATAATAAATAATAAATAATAAATAAATGAATGGTGGTGGAATGGATTGAGATGAGTGATGAGTGTGTGTTAGGTGTTAAGTCCAGGAAAAAATGTTTTCAGTTCGTTACACACATTTGAGTGAGTGTGTGTGTGTGAGAGAGTTCCGTTTCAGTTCTGTGTGTTGATTAGCCTGATGGCTTGTGGGAAGAAACTGTTGCACAGTCTTGTTGTTGCGGCCCGAATGCTTTGGAACCGTTTTCCTGATGGTAGAAGTGTAAAAGTGTGTGTGAGGGTGTGTGGTCATCCACAATGCTGTGTGCTTTGCGGCTGCAGCGTGTAGTGTAAATGTCCATGATAGAGGGGAGAGAGATTCCGATGATCTTCTCAGCTGTCCTCACTATCCTCTGTAGGGACTTGCGGTCCGAGACGGTGCAGTTCCCAAACCAGGCAGTGATGCAGCTGCTCAAGATGCTCTCAATGGTCCCTCTGTAGAACATGGACAGGATGGGGGGAGGGAGGTGGGTTTTCCTCAGCCTTCTCAGAAAGTATAGACGCTGCTGGGCTTTCTTGGTGATGGAGCTGGTGTTAAGTGACCAGGTGAGGTTGTCTGCCAGATGAACACCAAGGAATTTGGTGCTCTTGACGATCTCCACTGAGGATCCATCAATAATCAGTGGAGATTGGTCGCTCTGTGCTCTCCTGAAGTCCACAACCATCTCTTTCGTTTTGTCCACGTTCAGAGACAGGTTGTTTGCTCCACACCAGGCAGTTAGCCGTTGCACCTCCTCTCTATATGCTGACTCGTCGTTCTTGCTGATTAGACCCACCACGGTCGTGTCATCAGCTCTTGGCATTCTCTTGATGAGCTTCAAGAGGTAGTCACCTGAAATGGTCTTCCAACAATCTTGAAGGAGTTCCCCGAGAGATGCTTGGCACTTGTTGGCCCTTTTGCCTTCACTCTGTGGTCCAGCTCATCCCTAAACCATCTCGATTGGGTTCAGGTCCGGTGACTGTGGAGGCCAGGTCATCTGGCGCAGCACCCCATCACTCTCCTTCTTGGTCAAATAGCCCTTGATGCCTTCAGTGTGACTCTACAATTTTCATAGTCATGAAAATAAAGAAAACTCTTTGAATGAGAAGGTGTGTCCAAACTTTTGGATGGGATATATTGGGAAAATGGGAAACGGCATTAATATTATTTATGTACCTCAGTATTTCACTACCTCAGTATCTCAAATGTAGCGGCACATTGACACAGATATAGTGCATGTTCACTGGGGCAAACAGCTGCTGGTGTTGTTCAAATGTTGAGCCTGTTATGCATTTGATACAATCAATTTCATCAAGTGCATTTTACAGACCGTAAACCGAGTTCTTGTAAATAATAAGCTGTAACCACATGCGCTTAGCTTGCAATGTTGATTCACATCTTATAAACTACTGGATGTTTATTGTCTTATGTAGTACATAAGCAGCCAAGCACTTAATATAAACATGGAATGTACTGTGCGCTAAACCCACAAAAAAAGTGAGGAAAGTGAAAAAAAAAAAAAAAACATTCATGGACAATTGCAGAAGCTAATTGGAAATATTTAAATGAAACACAATGAAGAAACACAATGAGAGCCATGAATTAAGGAGGTCAGCTATAAACAGCACAGTGTCACTTTTGGCTAAGCAGATTAATCACTTCTAAACATTTTAGCTGAATCAACTAACCTCACATTAATAATGACTAGTTTAATTTTTGTGAAGCATCTTATTTTGCATATTTTCTTTTAATGCATATTTTCTATTATATATTTTTTAATTTTATTAGTGCATTTTTATACCACAGGTCTAAAATTATATTATAAGAAAGTTTGCTGGTTTTAGTGCGGTTTTTAACTAGTAAGGTCTAATTCTAATCTCATTTTAAACATGCTCCTGAGGTACCAGTGACCAGTGTTCCTGTCCCTTTCTTCTTTATGGATCTACCTGATTCATCTCAAATCCTACCTCTGGATGGAGTTTTCTTCAATTGAAGCCCACTCTGTACAGCTGAGGATGGCTCCACAGGAACAGCCTGAAAATCTATAAAGTTACTGAGAAACTAATTGAGTTTTTTCTTGCCACAGTTACCACTGACTTGGTCATCAGGGATAAACTTAAAATAAATAGATTTATAGGCACTAAACTTTATAACCTCTGTATCTCTGTAAAGTTGCTTTGGTACAATGTCCATTGTTAAAAGTGCTATACAAATGAATTCAAATGAATTTAATTAAATTAATTCCAGTTGTAAGGTGTTTTTAATGTTCCTTCAATTGTCCAGCAAGATTCTGCAGTTCAGTTTTATGGCCAGGAAGAGTGATATATGTTTTGAGCATGTGAACACCAGTGGTTTAGCAGGATCTTTGACAGTTATGTTCTGCTTGCAGGATAATGTGAACTATTTATACTTGAGCATCAAAGCTCTTCCACAGCATTAAGTGGAACATTTAGCAACATTTCGGTTGATGTCCAAAAATGATATTAATGACATAAAAAGGAGCAGCTGGTTTGCATTATTTGAAAAAAGAAATTCATTAAACTATCTATTTAGCATCTGGTTATGTTGTTGACTATTTGTTGAATTCTACCAAATGTGCACAAATGAGCACTATAAGATGTGATCCAGTTGCATATTCCAAGACATATAGCAGTTATCAATAGATCAAATGGACATGAAATGTGATATATATTTAAACACCATGTGGAGTAAGAGGAGAGGGTATGTTAAAGGCAAGTTAAAAAGTAATTGATGAGAATTGAAGGGCTGATGCACCGATGGTGACATGACCTGAAACAAAGATATGGAAAGAAATGGAAAGGGGGATAAGAATGGAGAAAAGGGAATAATATCAAGGGCTAAAGTGAAATATTTCATACAACCCTTGATTCTTACAAGGGATCTGAACCAAGAGGTAGTAAAAAAAACTGCTGCAGACTTTTTTACTGTTTAATTTGTAAGATGGAATTAAAAAAAGAAATGTCATGTGATATGATCAGTTCAACAAAAAGGCCTGGGGATTGTTTTTATAATTCTCTGACAAAACAAAAGAGTCATTTTAAAGACTAAGGCAAGTAAAACTCCAGGGGTGGAAAATGACACATGCTTTTATGGTTTGTCTGCTTTTAAGGTTTTCTGCAAAAAGAGATTTCCCTATCAGAGAACATCCCTTTAGGAGGTTGCATCTTCCTTTCATTAAACTCTACAGTATCTTTTCTTCGAACACTAAAGAATCCTTAGACCTGTGTACATTCATTGTCACACCAGTTTATTCAGCCCAGGCTAAATGCCAAGCTTAAGACCACAATGAAACCACAATATCTCATCATTTCAATGCCTGTATTGTGCTTTTTTTTCTTTATTGAATTTAATTCAATCCATTTAAACTCTCTATTTTCTCATTCTATGTTTCCATATTCCCTAGCCAATTCATAGAACTGCAACAACATGCACTATATTTCAACATAAAACACAGTGACCTAATGTTTTTTAGTAAGACTGGGGAAAGGAACCCTAAGTACAAAAGAAATTAAAGAAACAGACTCTCTCAAGAAAGGCAAAGTGTCATCCATTGACGTCAGTGCAAGTTACTTCATCTTTTTCATCAAGTTGACCTTGTTCTTTATGTTCTGTGTGATCCTTTTTATGTAATCTGTGATATAAACACACTGTTTTTTTTATTTTTTTATTATTACAGTACTATCAACAGAGAAGCTTAAGTAATCACATTCTTTTCTCTAGGGAGCTTTGGTCATCACCAGTGTCTTCTCCATGTTGTTGTTTTGTCGTAGTCTCTCATGCAGCAAGTATGCTTTTACTCAGGCCAATCTTAATCAGTCCTCTGGCCTTCCAAATCGTCTACAAAATTCAGGTTAGGGGCCATCATGGGACACTACTGGCTTCTCTTATACCTCAGTGTAAAGACAAACAAGAGTTCCAGGGAATTTTTTTTAGTTGTTCTGGTTTTTACATTCTCTTAAGTTTTAATATCTTGATTGTCTTAAGTTAAAAAAATAATCAAATTCATTGAGTCATAAAACTTTCAATGAGCAAAGAGGGAGTTGTTGCCATTTCCAATCCAGAATACAAAATATGACATAGAAAATACCTCTTTATACAGTATATGTAATAGTTTCTTTCCCAAACGAATTGGCCCGCTCAGACCATTGTACACATCATGCCGTTTAACAGAAAGCGAGAGCAGCCTTATCATTTGAAGCATTCTCAGCCTAGAAAGTTCTCTCCTCCTGCAGACTAACTGCTCACCCATTGGCAATTACTTCCACCATGTTAGTTATGTAGGATTTGATGCTTTGGAATGTGACACCCGCATTCGGACTTATCGTAATGTCTGGTTATTGAACCTCTATAATAATATTGATGGCACATCTAAACACACCCCTACTCACAACTTTAAAACATGTAGCCCCTGGCAAACTACATAAGTCCTTGATGAACTATGACTTATTTAGAGCCTGGACTGGGATATTGCATGAATTCCTTGTCTAACTCTTAGCCATGACTCCTTAATGTTATTCCTTTCAGGGAAATGATAGATGGAGCACAAGAAAGTCATTGTTTCATTATAAATGCTCTGTGAAGGTAATTAAATTCTTCCTCCCATTGGCCTACAGCACTCATTAGTTTAAAACCACATTCCTTCTTATCTTTTATGGTGAGTTGGAGGTTTTCATGGGTGAATTTATAATCTGACACAAAAATATTGATTTATTTTTGCCATTGAAGGTGCATATAATAAATACACTTACTGGCCAAAAAAAAAAAAAAAAACACAACTTTTTTGACGTGCATTTGTTGTGTCATTGTTTTAAAACCCTACTGCAACGTCACAAGTCCTCTATAGTCCAATTTTTGTGCTCACTAGCAAACTGTAGTAGATTTTTGTCCTAAATAGCCAATTAAGTGACTTTCTTGTTGTCACACTGCCGTTTAGACCCAAGTTTTTTCACATCATTCATGTGAATATGCTCTTACTTTTAATATTAAACATAGCCCAAGAGTGCTACAGTTCAAATTTTATGGTCACTTATCACTTCCCCCAGCATTAAAAAAAAATTTAAAACTCTTTCAAGATTTTTCCAGATCACATTTCTTCTGTTGAATCTTGAATGTTGAATTATCCTTTCCAAAAAAACGTCCATTATTGTTTATAAAATATTATATATATACAATCATTTGAAAGTATCATCTTGTTCTGCAAATTATAAACTAAAATTAATATAGAATTATATAAATGTAATTAGTAAAATGCCCCTCATGGTTTTATGCTATTATCAGATATGGTGATTAATTACATTTTGTATATTTGATTCAGATTTGAGGTTGAAAAGAATCAACCATTACTTTCAATCATGGGACTGAATTAAAAGTAAAATAAAGCTCACAAAGCAATTTCATACATTCATATTATGAATAATTTTATTAAAACCTGGTCAAAATCATATGTGAATACTAAACTAAATCAATGATGAAAAGGATGGTAATGTGACTTACGTAGCCAAATGACTGAGAAGCAGGTGCTTGGAAAGATAATTCTAGTGTAATCAAAAGATTTTTAAAGTGGTAAGACAAATAAAATCATATTATGGTCTTTATAACAGCAACAAGTAACACAACTAATAGATGTTTATGTTGCTTTCGGTATCCACTAAGGACAATATGGAAAAAAAGAAAAAAGAAAAAAAAAAACGACAAGGTATTGTGACATGAAATATCCACCTGTTAGAAACCATTTGATCAAATACATATTTTATTATATAGTAGTGTGCTGAATAAGTGAAGACTGTCTGTCAGATTTAAGGTTGGTAAACACATCACATTAGCAATTTTTGTTGTATTTTTACACAGTTAATTCATTTAAATCATTGTGATGCCTTCTGATGTGTGGTTAGATTATAAACCTGTCATTAAACTCTTTTGCATTTTGAGAATGTATTTTTATATTCTACTCTCAGATCGGTACTATTTTTATATGCACTCCCAGTCAACTTTTATAGAAAAAACTATACCCCTGCACGTTCATGCAATTGGCCCTACACATTTATGAAGTCCATAACTGGCAGAAATGGAACTCAATGTGTCTTTCTGCTTACCATGGTTGTGAAGAGTGGTTATTTAAGGTAGTGCAGCCTTTCAGTTAGCTAGAACCAATCTTGTCATTCGTCTCTTACCTGTCTAATCTCTCCTGTGTTATTTTAGCTCTAGAAACAGCAAGAAAATAGACCAGTGGTTCTTAACCTTGTACTGGAGGTACTGACCCCCACCAGTTTCATATGCGCATCCACCGATCCCTTCCAATGATGGCCAAGCGGTGCGTGTCATCACGAATCATATGAGTCGGGTGTGTGTTTCGACCTCCGCCGAACCCCTGAGACTGACTCACCGAACCCCTGGGGTTCGATCGAACCCAGGTTAAGAACCACTGTGTTAAACGATCATTAAGCTCTAAAAAACACATACTAGTAGGTTTGGCACAATACCTACAACCAAGTCACAATCACTATGAAACATTTTTTTCTGCCTTTTGTGTATGTACTATTTTTCACTTACTATAGCTTTGTTATTTATTTTTTTACTGCATATATTAACGTTGTTCAAATGCGCCCTAATAAATGCTAGTGTTTGCATTTTACTATTTTCTGGTAGATGCTTAACTGTATTTCACTGCAGAGTATCTGTATTGTATAATGATAAGTGTGTTGTATCTAACTATATTTTGATAAATATATGTAGAAAGCAGTTGGCCTGTATCTGCTGCTGTGCAATTGACAGATTGCATGATATCTTCATGAATGTGCAGATGTACAGGTGTTCCCAATAAAATAGACAGTACAGTATGTACATTAGTTTAGCAGAAATTTTACAAGACAATAAAACTTTTACAAAGCACTTATCACCTAACACCTGGTTGAGGCCATAAAGTTTGACCACCCTCTGCATAGTTTACTGCTTTTTCTATATATGATCTATATGATCTATAATTGTCATTTCCATAATGAATGCTACATAGTTTATTTATACATTTATTATTAAATATCATGTTACCAAAATGTACTACTAGCTAGAATTTGACTTGCTTCCTAGTTAATTTTGTAGCTACTGGAACCAATGCCAGTTTAGCATTAGGAAAGAAAACTGTTTAATTTGGTTAAATATAGTTTGGATTTAATTTGAATCGATTCTACATTCTTGTCATTGTGCAGAATGCAAGTTAAATATAAAAAACAAAAGCAAGAAAAAAGAAAGAAAGAAAGAAAGAAAGAAAGAAAGAAAGAAAGAAAGAAAGAAAGAAAGAAAGAAAGAAAGAAAGAAAGAAAGAAAGAAAGAAAGCATACCTCAATTTTTGGGTTTTCAGATTCGAGTTCATGCTTTATATGGAGGCAAAAAATACAACTTGCTTCTACACAAGTCTTTGCCAGCATTTTGGTGCATTTTAACAGTTATGTTTTACAAGGCATTCTCCTGCTTAGATGCATTTTTGCCCCTTTGTTCCCCTGTTAGATTTCCCTCTCTGAGTCTGCTTTGCATTGTTTCACAATGCATTGGAACTAGATGCCAAGTGACACACAAGGACAGGAGTCAAATAGCAAAGTTTTTCTCTCCAAGGTTTATTCAGAGAACAAAGACTATATGCTACAACAAAAGCATGTATCTAAAGTTATAGCTTCATACAAAAGCATTTTGGTTTAAAACAACTAATCCTGAGTCATGTTGCCACGTATGGAACGCTGTAGGGGCAATCATATTATTATAAAACTGTATAATAAGGTCACCCACACAATAAAGAAAACCAGAAAGCACCAGATAATAACAGTCTTCTTCTTCTTCTTTCGGCTGCTCTAATTAATGGTTGCCACAGCGGATCATCCGTCTCCATACCACCCTGTCCTCTACATTTTCCTCTTTCACACCAACTACCTGCATGTCTTTCCTCACCACATCCATGAACCTCCTCCTTGGTCTTCCTCTTTTCCTCCTTTCTGGTGGCTCCATCCTCAGCATTGTCCTACCAATATAACTCATATCCCTCCTCTGCACATGTACAAACCATCTCAATCTCGCCTCCCTCACCTTGTCACCAAAACGTCCAACATGCGCTGTCCCTCTAATAAACTCATTTCTAATCCTGTCCATCCTTGTCACTCCCAACGGAAACATCTTCAAGCACCAGATAATAACAGTATTACATTTTATTTAAAGGCACCTTTTAAAACACTCAAGGACACCATACAATGTTAAACAGTTTAAAAGGAATGTAAACAGTGGACAGAAAGAGTGGGCCATTTAGGTATAACCATGTAAGTGATTGGATGTTAAACTGAGCCCATTCTATTAATGTATAATGGACAGTCATCAGCTGTATGGGTGAAGGCAAATCATTAAAGATTTATAACAAGAGGGGTGAAAGTGTTGAAGAAAAATGTTCTATAAAAAATTATATACTGGTGAATGTAAATCTGTAGTTAACTAAGAGTTTCATACAGGGGAATAGGGATGGGGATGTAAGATGAAGCAAGGCTAATGTAAGGATTTATATGTCATAAGTAGGATTTGTTTTGGATTTGAATGGTATCTAGCATAGTTAATGGAGTAAATGAGGGATAAGGAAGAAGACAGATGTAAAAGAAATTCCAGTAGTCAGGACAAGTAGATAAATGTGTGAGCAAGTTTCAGCAGCTTTTGTGAACAGGGCCTGAAATAACATCCAGGATTTACTCTATAAAGAAAGCTTTCATGATGGCCTAATTAATGTTAATGGCATGGTCTAAATATATGGAAAAACATTGAATTTTACAGGACATAGGGTACTCAAGGAAAAATGCATGTGAACTGAAAATGTTTGTGGAATATCTCAAAATTAGCCCTAAACTATTTTAATTAATATTATATATTAAAGTAGTATTGAGATAGGAAATTTGTTTTCATTAAATTAATATTCATTTGATTCACGTTTGCTATACTAGCTATATAATAAGAAACAGGCATGCATGAAAATTAAACCATTTAATCATCATATTTTCATAGATCTAAATGGTCACTGTTAATTAGGACCTGGGACTTCTTCAAAAGTTTTCCTTCTGTTTTTTTTTTTTTTTAATAACCAGATGGAAGCTTTAAATGAACTGGTGAACCTTCCTGAAAAGTGCAGTGGAAAGCATTAATGTGCCAGTGGACTCTAGCAGGCCAAAATTCTTTCCAGTCAAATTACAAATTTTGTAATGGAGGAAGTCATAACTTTCAACGTGACATTCCAGTTACACATCTATACAGATTTTCCATCAGCTATGGCTTATAGAAAAAGTTGTTTTACATTACATACTGAGAGGCCTTTTATTCTGTACAAATAAACTGCAACCTAATATGCTTTGTTGAAAAGCCAGTGTATTGCCTTACTCTTGGCACAACTTGGATATTATGTCAGGCACTATGCAGATCTTGCACTGGCTGTATACTGTACACAATTCTTCTTCTTTTGATGCATAACATTGTCCAGTGTTCCAGTTGAGGGTAAGAAAATATTTCTTTGCAGTCTCTCCCATAGTTTTAGGCATTACATGTCCACTTGTTTCATATGTCTCTGGTTATGGTCATTGATTGTTGAGTAAATAAAATATATTGAAAGATATTGAAAATGTCTTCACGTAAATAAACAGTAATCTGTAGCTTTGCTTAGTGTTCTATCAAATTATAAGAATAAAAACAATGTAGCTGCAACTGATTTTGTTTATTTTTAATCATAATGTTAAACGTTTTTTGGCACAAATTCCTGCTTGAATGTTAGTGTTTTGTAATGTTAGTATTGTAATGTTAGTCATTTTGCTTAAAATTTTAAATTTCATGTAATTGACATATTGGGGCAGCTACTACTGTCGGTTACATCTCTAGAGCTCTCCTGTTGTTTAAGTAGGTCTCCTCTGGGTTCCCTGGTTTCCTCCCAGGAGATAGATCAGTGAGCAGGTTTCCTCTGAGTACTCAGATTTTCTCTCAGTGGATGGATAAATGAAAGACGCTGACTAGGTTTTCCTCTGGGTACTCTTATTTCCTCCCAGGAGAGGAAAGACTGAAAGAAAAGACTAATAATATATAGCCTCCAGTCGTTCTTAAGGATCTAGCAGGAACATAAGCAGAACAGAAGAGTGTGTGTGTGTGTATGTATATATATATATATATATATATATATATATATATATATATATATATATATATATATATATATATATATAGTGACAACAGGCCTCATTTACCAAAAGGTGCAAGCGATCCGAACTCAACTGTCAGCAGGGTGTAGAATGATGGCGCTGAGGTGGCATGGCTTGAGCTAATAGTCTCCAGACTAATAGTGGCTTTCTCTCCTATTTATCTCACTACAGGCAAAAAGACGACAGATGCGGAAGAGGAATTTCCGCTGGACCCTCGCAACGCCTCGTAAGTGAGGGAGACTCATCGGCCCTGCAGCAGAAAGACCCTGACCCCTACGAGCCGATGGTGTCATGGCAGAGCCAGCCCGCCTGTCGGGACTGAAGCATCGGAGCGCGGCGAGAACGCCCTGCTTCTTCTCTCGCTCCGGCCACTCCTCACCCCCCTTTCCCGGGCACCAAAACACTATCCCCTTCCTTTTACTTTCAGTTCTGGTCCCTAATAAAGACACCTTAACCCCGATTTAAGTTTCCCATGTCTGTGTTCAGCCCAAAGCAGCAGCGAGTCGCTACTATACAGGGGTCAATGATACGCCATGACTTTTTGAACATGTTTATGGGGAAAACCTATAGCCAGTCAATGATGCTGAGAAAATAATGGATAGATAGAAGCATCAGAGCGCTGGGTCAGTCATGATACAGTGTTCACGGAGTACAAAGGGTGGAGAGACTGGCAGCTTGGCAATACTGGGGCTTGAAACCCCGACCTTCCACTCAGTAACCCAGAAAAACTGAGCTACCACTTTCCCCATATACTACAGTCCAAATATTTACAAAGTGGCAACCTAATATGTATACAGTACAAAACAAAATTAGATATGTTTCATGTAAAAACCTGCGTTACAGTGAGACCACGAAAGCTGAACCCCTTTGTGGCGAGGGATTACTGTATACAATTGAACAAACCTTTATGGTAGTCATTTTATTAAATATTAATCATATTAGTTTTTGCAAAAAGACCAAATTTTCAATGTGCGGGATAAGGTCCAATGTGTCAAACTCTAGTGCTCTTTCTAAATTAGAAACAGTGCAGAAATTGGTCACACAATCATGTTATATGTCATACTGGCTACATTTTGTCTTTCCAACTTATATAATAGTCATTAAAGTTGTTTTGTTTTTCTTATATTTGTATGGGGTTTTTTTGCCTCTGTCTGTTTTTCTTTTTATTCTTTGAATCCTGTTATTCTCTCCTTGATCATTTAGACCAAGAAAAGCAATTAAAAAAATTATAGTCAGCAATGAAACTGTAAATGACAATATCTTTCCAGATGCCAGGTGCCTTGACACGTTCCTTTCAGTGTGTTCAAATTATGATCACATTATTCAGTCAGTTTTATTTTTTTATTTATACAGCGATTCAGTCAGTTTTATTTGGGCAAATCACTGAGATGAAAAAATCTGTGTTAGTTACTACTATGTGTTTAATGAACTGGGGATTTCCAATGTTTTATTGCATGGATAAGAATGCATTTGGGCAAAGCCAAGGGGCTTCCAAACAGTGCAAGGAACATGCTAAATGCAGTTTTAATTATTTGGACACCTGGCTGTGTGAAGATGTCTCATGCTGAATTACATACACCAAATGACTCCAGGTTAGATAACTGATGGTGAATACAGGTTGAATTTTTAAAATTTATGATGAAATCAAATTTATTTCTGTGAAGAAATAAAATAATTTGTCATTACAAACATTTAATTTTAAATATTAAATTGTTATAAAATTCTAGAAATTGTGTAAATAGCAATATTTATATTTGTAAATATTGCCATCTAATAGAACATGCTAAATAAGAAATGGAGTAGGAATAATAGGTAATGCACTCAATGCTAGTACAGTCGATGTATTTTTATAGCATGCCTTCATCAAACAAATCGCAGCAACGCTGTTGTGTAAAAAACCCCTTCAAAAACACGTGCATGCACATTCTCATTTATTAACGCACATCATGTACATAAAGAAATTTCAAGCACGTTAATATATTGCCGCCATTTTGATTTTCGTTTATCTCGATCATTGGTTACCTCGATGCTTTTTGGCGACCCCCTAGGACATCGACATAACCAGGTTCCACTGTATATTATTGTATTATTGCAGTTTTGAATACTTGAGGTCCACCATGCTGACACTGCTACACACTAACATACAACAAGCTGCCTCTGTTCAGAATATTCTAGTTGGAACTAGTCAGGTTCAAGTAGTAAAATAGTAAGTTAAACACTTATGTCAACTTATCTTTCGACAATTCGAAATTACATTAGTAAAATGAGCAAAAAATATTAAATACTACACACAGCATCTTCAAACTACTTCATTAAATCATCAACCAAGACAAGACTGGGAAGCAGTCTGACATAATGGTGACCTTTTTGGTTATCCATGTTGGGTTACGGGTGTGACGTAATGGCTTTGATAATCGTACATGGCAAGAAACATGGGGCACACGGGATTACTCTCAGTACCTCAAATTTTTTGTCATGTCAAAATGAATTTTATTTATTATTGTTTTTCGTAGCCTGTTTTTATGTTATTGAGTAACAGGGGAAAAACAACCTGCTGACCCATAAATTTAGGGTAAAGCCTTATTCTGCATTGGGATGCAAGATATATCCCCAAACAGCATATCAATCAAACTACATTTTTTACCATATGTTTTTATGCATTCCACATATGAACAATCACTTGAAAGCAGTCACTTTTTCCATCACCTGTTGTTATCTTTTCATACTGCACATATTTTTGTCGGTGAAGTTACAGTGCTCTGACTACTCTCTAATATAAACCACATTTGTCTTTAGTCTGTGGATGTGCTTTTCTTCTGCAATTCCTTTCCATTGGAGACCATACTTGTCTTACTCCTCATTCCAGAACCAATCAAGGCATATCTTCCACCAGTCAACAGCTGTTCCGATTACTTAAATAAAAAAACTTTAAAAAAAAAAAGGAATTGGACATGGCTTTTCCATGAACATACAATTCTCTGATACATTCTTGAAATATTCCTTACGCAGTCAATGACAAACACTTCCACTGTGATATTACATTGTTGACATTATATATAAAAAATATAAATGACGACTTGATCGTCATCACAATATACAGATTATATTTTCTGAGAATTGATGAAAATGTCAGAAACACGGCATTCAATTGAATTGCTCTCTATACTTGTATTTAGAAAGCAGTAAATTGTTCCAAAAAGAAATGCAAAGAAACAATGTTTGCAAAAGCGATAGCACTTATAATTTTGACCAATTATCACTACAAAAAATAAGATCTAAATCTATCTCATTCAATGGGCCTCGTTCATCAATCTGTTTAAAAAACTGTGTGTAATTGTTTATGTAAGTAAAACTTTGACTTTCCTTATACTCAGCAGTGATGCTGTTCAAACTAATGTGAAACAATGTTCCTAACGCAGATACATGCAGTGATGTTTCGAAAATCATGCTGGAATAGGATTGAGTTTGGCCCCTTAGTTCCAAGTGAAGGGAAATCTTAATGCTAGTGAAACAGTGACATTCGGGACATTTGGGTTATTCCAAATTGACTGTTTCTTATATAATAGTATAATCTCACACTACAGGCTTTCTCCTTCAGTTTCTACTATCTTATTCTTCTTTTAGTCCTCACTCTCCTACTCTTCTTCTTTACCTCCAAAACCATCCTACAGACCACCATCCGATGCTGTCTAGCTACACTGTCCCCTGCCAACACCCTACAGTCTCCAATCTCCTTCAGGTTGCATCTCCTTTATATGTCAGCCTATGCTCCTCCTTCTTCTTAAAATAAGTATCTACCCCTGCCATTTCCATCATTTTAGCAAAATGTACCACTATCTGCCCTTCCACATTGCTCTCCTTAAAGCCATACCTACCAATCACCTCCTCATCACCTTGGTTCCCTTCATCAACATGCCCATTAAAGTCTGCCCCAATTGATCAGCTACCACTCTCCCTTTAAATAATAATTAATGTAACTAGGAAAATGAAAATCAACCATCAAAATCAAAATTGTTTGCTGGAAAATAGATTCATTCCAGCTTCACTATGATGAATTTGCCTATGACTTATTTGAGAGGACAGGAATTTAGCCTTGGTTTCATTGTAACTCAAACGAAAGACAAGAGAGCAAAATAGGAAGGACTGCATTACTCTTTTTATAGGGACTTTCTGAGTAGTGGTGTGATTTACGTTACATATCTGTGTCTATACAGTGCTTGGTTAGTTTAATGGGTCATTTGGTGTCCTGCCTCCTTGGTGTGAATGCTCTTTGAGTGTCAGTTAGAGTTCATGCAGAGGTAACATAACTTCTAGTAGTATAGTTCATGAAGCTATTTACATTGAACTCTGCAGAAAATCCTCCTGAGACCAATATCACATGGACATTGGAGAATCAGAGCTAAGTCTGAATTTGAATGGACATTTCTCCTTGACCTTATGGGGCAGTCACCAGGTTTTTTTGACCCTCGAATAGTACAAGAATGCTAAAATCTTCCTACAAGTATGAGAAAAAATTGACAGTAAATCCCATTGTCATGCAGCCATCTTTGTCTTTCAACTGCACAACTGCATAAGACTGTGTTCTGAACCTTTACCTTTCATCAGTGTGATTGTGTAGTTAACAAGTCAATACTCCTTGTATCTCCACCATCGACTCTCCCACATTCTCATAGCATACATTTTATTATTGAGATTAGCATGCAACCTGGATCATCAAGTCAAGTCAAGTAGGCTTTATTGTCATTTCAACCATATACTGTATAGTGCAGTACACAGTGAAACGAAATAGCATTTCCCCAGAACCAAGGTGCAGTACAGTAGGTTGTGAAAGAAGGATTGTCTATGTACAGTATTAAGGTTGTGTGCAAAAAGGTTGTGCAAAAATATAGTACTGAAAGTTTTGCAAAAGGGATTGTACATATACAAATAAAAAGATAAATACTTTACATGTAAACAATTGGCTGGATGTTAACTTTTGTTTCAACAAAAGTGTTGAAGTGTTTTTTCTCTGTTAATTTCTGTGTGTCAGTCCAGTTCCTTCATGTTGAGGAGTCTGATGACTTGTGGGGAAAAAACTGTTATACAGTCTGGAATTAAGAGTCCAAGTGCTTCTGTACCTCTTTCCAGACAGCAGGAGAGCGAAGTGTGTGTTTGTGAGAGGGGTGTGTGTGGCCAGCCACAATGCTGGTGGCTTTACAGATGCAGCGTGTGGTGTAACTGTCCATGATGGAAGAAAGAGAGACCCCGATGATCATCTTAGCCGTCCTCACTATCGGCTGTAGGGTCTTGTGATCTGAGACGGTGCAGTTCCCAAACCAGGCAGTAATGCAGCTGCTCAGGATGCTTTTGTAGGATGCCTTTGTAGGTTGTGAGGTTATGAGGATGTGTGGTGGAAGGTGTGCCTGCCTCGGCTTTCTCAGAAAGTAGACACACTGCTGGGCTTTCCATGTTACAGAGCTGGTGTTGAGTGACCAGGTGAGGTTCTTCACCAGGTAAACACCAAGATATTTGGTGCTCTCCACAATCTCCAAGGAGGAGTCATTGATGTTCAAAATTAATTTTTAACGTGTCCATCTACACCAAAGATCTATCTGTTAATCACTTTTTTTGTTTTTTCTATTTTATTATAAGATCTCCCTCTTTGATAAAGAAAATGAACTTTTCAGAAGAATGAAGAACCACTTTGCTATCGTTAATCCTTACATAATCACAGGTTCTGCATGTCAGTAAGCCTTGCTGGAAAGCTGTGATAACATGAAGCTCACCTTTTCTATCTCATCAGACTTTAGATTCCACAAACTTTTAAAATAGAATTTACCCTTCAATAAAAAAAATCTTAAGCAGATGTGGCAGCTTACTGGAGTTTAGCTCTGCAGCATGAGAGCTCTTGCACTGCACAATTTGATTCGCTGCATCCTTAAATGACAAAGTTACTGTGTTTACTGTGGGTATTGAAGCATGATCAAGTGATGAAAATTTAATATTTTATTTTCAGTAGGGAATCTTTATCCTTGCCACAGTCCAGTGCTAGAATTGAGGGGGGCTGAAGGATCCGGGACCCCCTATAAGGCATTAGGGACCCCCCCAAGACAAGTAAAAAATAGACTTAGTGGGGTCCCCAAGATTATTTTAGTAAAAAATATATGAATTACACATCTGATTAAATTCAAGCAGTTAGGATATATTCAATTTTGTGAATTAATTATTTAGAATCATTCATGTGACATAAGCTTGTTTATTTAAATAGTTGTCATGCCTAAAATGTAAAGCAGCTGTGAAATGAAGAGTAATAAACCACAACTTGGGAAGAGAATACTTTCTGACTTTTTAGAGGGGTAATTTTCACTTTCTGTCTTTGTACTATATTTATTTACTCCATGTCAGGGGTTTTGTTTTCAACATAAATAATATTTTTTTTTATTATTAATGGGCTCTCATTTGAAGCTAGTAGCCTATATTTGCAGAAAGAATTTGGCAAAAATCCAGTTTATATTTGAGTTTGCACTCAAAAGATGGCCATCGTTGTCAACTGCAATCAAGACAGGAAGGCAAGCTCGAACAACTACCAGACAGACCACTATGGTCTGTTCTAGGTGGAAAAGTTACACAATAACATGTATTCTTTACCTGACATCGCCTAATACTTTGCCATCCTTTTAATGTTTTTGTCTCACCCCAACAACTGGGGACTCAATCCGAGCACTGCCACAGTCTGTAGTAGAGACTGAAAAGCTGGAATGTAGCATTGAAAAATCCCAATCGATAGTCAGTGATAAGAAACTAGCACAACTAGTAAACAATAAACATGGAAGATAGTAGGACAAAAGAAACAGGAGAGTATAAATAGACATTTTCACTTAATGCAAGGCCAGCTGAATGCAAGCACATAGAAGAAAATGTATTTAATAAACCAAAACCAAAATGTGACCCAAATGCGTGAGGACAGACATTAGACTAGCCAGACATTGCATGAACCGAAACAAACCCATAGTTTAAAAAAGGAATTTGTGAGGTCCTTCATGGTCATAGATGTTTATGTCCTTCTTAATTAGCCTGCTTTTGTCATAAAGAAAACCTTAGCTTTGTTGGTTTGTATGTAATAATGGACCACTACCATTGCTCCTGTTGTGTTCTATTTTCCTCTATAATATTTGTAAAAGAAAAACATTATTCTATTTAAAATTGTGATATTGACCTTTACCTTTTACTGTTTCCCCCTTATTTTATCCTCAGTTTAGACATTTGCCAATTACCACCCACTAGCCAGCTCTGCCTTTATACAGTAATTCCACGCCTTACCACGGTTCGAATGTTGTGCCCTCAGTTTATCGCGAAATTTCATTTGCCACATAACTAATTTGTTTGGCTGATTTTCCCGGTCTCTCTCGGATAGCACGATAGACCAAACAACTTATAGGGAATTGTTTTTATGGAGTTTTATGTTAAAATAATAAAACGTATTAATAAAAATATAATTATTAATTATAAAACAAAGTAAAATGTTAATACAGTACAGTACTGTATGCATAAAATAGCATTTTTGGGGTGCCGTCCTTTTATCATGGTTTTTCATTTATCTCCGGCGGTTTTGAAACGTAACCAGGAATTACTGTATATACATATCACATCTACCAGCAGAAATTTTTGATGACTATATGTGCTTCCTTTTTTGCTGTGCTTCCTAATTTCACACTTTTGCTTATACTTTATCCTCAGGCAGCATAAAACATTGAGAGACTAGCATTATATTTCTATTTCTCTTACATTAAGAAAATGGCAGCAACCTTTTTTTTTTACTTAAAATATATCAATAAAAATTAAAACATGAATTCCTAAATAAATAACACTTGTGTTTAGATTTTATACAAAAGACAAAAATGGGAATATAGCAACACTGTAGTCATATTTCTTATGAGATTCATTGTTCCATTACAGTGTGTTCATTTTCTGGACAGAAGCTCAATGCTGTTGTGAGCCAGAATTTAACATAAAAATGGTCTAACAATTGCTTTAACCTCAAAAGAAAAAAAAGCCTTCTTAATGGTCAATTTAGAATTGCACTTTTCCTTGGCAGGCCAGAGAGCTCTTAGTTTTAGATTAATTATGGTGTATTTCTCATCATAAGAGATTTATTGGTCCTGAGTGGTGCCTACAGTAATCACTGACATCACTGTAGGTAATGGGGTGTGTCTGTGCTTAAAAAGTCATGGAGGTATTGCTAAGACATTGGGTCAGAAAGTTATGTTCTAAAACAAAAACCAGAGGTTTTTTTTTTTAAATGTGTCATGGAGTTAAACATAGAGGAAATGAGTCCTGGAAGGACAAAATAAATAATTGTATGTCAAATGGGGGTTTGAAATAAAAAAACTAGAACCTGATTACCAAAGAACAAAAAGTGATAAAGAAGTTATACATTTCCTGCAAAATAACAAAGGTTTTACCGGCTGTCATATGATTAAGACTGCATGGACCACTGTAAAACCAATTTGGTGGTAAACCTTTAGGCTATGACAGTGAACCCACACATCAGCATGCGTGTTAAAGCATATCTCAACTACTTAAGGTTGTCTATAGTCTGAACTATAGGTTTGTTTTGCACATAATGTTAACACTATATGGGATTCTGATATACCAACTGGTTTATTAACATTTTTAATTAACTTGTACACTTCTAAAGCAGCCATGATTCATTTTGTAGAAAAACTTTAGTTAAAACTTCTTTGAGCAGTGGTGTGTGGGTATTTAATGGGCATTTAACTCTTGCTACATTACTACTTTAGAATAAAAGAGTGATGTATCGGTGCTTTATTCTATCCAGCTCTCTTACCTCATCTATACACAAGCTACTGGGATCTAAATGGTATTGAAACAGTATAATAAATGTAAATTTACTTATTTTTCTTAATTATGTCATATTCTTTTGGAATACATCTCTCATAAGCTAATACATTTCTCTATAATTCTGACTTCCAGCATCCTAATAAGTTCCCCCTTTACACAACCCTAGATGTTTTTAACCTTAATCAACACTAAGCAGATGAATCTGTCTATCATTTATCATAAGAGTATCAGTCTTTGGCCTCTCTGAAAAGCAGGACAGAAGAGCTTTTACATGCATCATTGCAAGCGCCCAGTAAAAAAAAAAAAGAAATGACAGAACCATTTCCTTACAATTCCAAACATCTGACCTTTTTTTCAGTGCAGCAGATTAATGTGTCTCTCAGGGCGTAGGAGGGGAGGTACTTTTTCAGACCATGGGATATAATGAGGTCAAACTGAGCAACAGGTCACCAGCCAGCAACATGTCACGGTCGCCTGCCCTGAATTACATAAGAACTAACTGAGAAATTCTCTAAATTAATTAATTAATCATCCATATGTGCATTTTGGTTTTTCGCCAAGTCATTATTGTTTGCCATCAGTGTTTGACCAGCAACCATAATGAGTATTTTCAGGGAAACAAATGTGTAAAAAAGCTTTCCCATTATATGAAAGCAATGGATAGATAGAGAGATAGAGAGAGAGATAGATAGATAGAGAGAGAGAGAGAGAGAGAGAGAGAGAGAGAGAGAGAGATAGATAGATAGATAGATAGATCTTCAGCAGCAAATCAATGTATTATATGCTGATACAAAAAATGAGTAAAACTAATATGTGCAAGCTAAAAAGCCCACCGTTACCTCCCTTTACTTTCCACTGAAAGATGATTGAAAACATATTTAATTAAATAAATTAATAAATAAATAAATAAATAAATAAATAAATAAATATTGTTTAGTGGGTGGATAGTATATTTATTGGTTTAGACATTACTGGCAAAACCTTGCTAACATTCTAAACCAGATGAATTGCTCAAATGGTTGATTGTAACATGTTTATGACTCATGATTAGGTATGCTTTTAGTGTTTTGTATAGTATTGGCATTATTTTGTGGGCAACATTTGTTAATGTGAACAAGGTAAACATTTACAAAATGAACAAAATAAATATTTTAAATCGCTCAGTTTTTGCAGGTTAGGAAATCCGTTGATTACCGTTATACACAGGAGGAGGGGCTCCATTATCTTCCAAAATGCGCAACTGACTTCAGACAGTGGACAAGAGGAGATTTGTCTCAGTGTGAATATATACCATTTACACATATGCTCTTATTACCTTGGCTTTTGAATTACTAGCTGCATTAAAAGTCAGCGGTTTTGTGTCACCGTTTACAGCATCATGACCAGAGAAGTACTATGCAAACAAACGGAATCGCACAGTGCCCTGAAATGAAGGCTAATTATTGTCCTTGGCATGTTTCAGCTATGACTGAACATTAGCAGCACAAGCATACCGTGTCGTGAGTAAACCTCTCATGATTTATTAGGCACCATTCCTTTCCAGTAGACACTAACAGTATGACTCTTCTGAGCTTTGCTTTTACAGGATCAATGTGTCAGCCCTTCCGCAAACAATCAACACATGTATTTGTGTTTTCAACTAGGTTAAGACATTAGACAAATTCCTTTATGTCCTTCAAACTCTTCATGTAGTTGTTCTGCACCATAGGTTACCTCTAAAATAAATAATTTTAATCTCACTTACATGTACTCATTATTAAATACAAGGTAAGGTTAAACTAAATGGCTAAAAACTCAAAAATGTGAGACCAATGCCAAAATCAGCTGTGATTGAACAAAAAATCTAAAGGGGTGAAACATTAAAAAAAATAAAAGATATTCGAAAATTGAATATTTCTATTTGTGCATAAGAACCATGGGAATGCAGAAATAGGTATTTATTACACATGCATAAGCAGAGATTCTGTACTGTACACACTCAGCTGCATAGAAGTGTCCTCAATTCACCATATATGGTAGAAAAATTGTTTAAAATGTCCAATAGCCTCTAGCTTAACCTGTTACAAATATTGACTTGCCAAGAAGCAAGTCAATCGGTCTAATAAGATAAAGGTAGAGCATGCATGGCCAACACTGTGTGGTAACATATACATATACCCATGTATGATAAATGCAATACAACAATGTGCACACTTAATTGGGATTAAATGCAATGAATCATACAAACAAGCATATATTTTTTTAACAGTAAATTGGTTCGAGTACAACCAGTTGCCATTAGAGGTCACGTAATTAGTTAAATTGGGTCCACCTGTGTGGACATACAACCTCAGTGTAAATACTCCTTTTCCTGGAAGGCCCCAGGGTCTCTAAAAAACATACCTTAAAAACAGCACCGTGAAATACAAGGGGCTATCCAAACTGAGTTTTGGACCATATCAATCAGGGTTTGGTTACAAAAAATATTTCAAGCTTTGAGCAGGCCATGGGGCACTATTAAATGCATTGTTAAATTAAAGTATGTGGCACAACTGCAACTCTGCCTAGAAGAGGCCGTACTCCAAAATGCAGTGACCAGGTAAGAAAGACATTAGTCAGAGAAGCAACCAAGAGGCAAATTGTAACTCTAATGGAGCTGGGAAGATCCACAGCTCAGAGGAACTATCCACACACAACAACTGCCCAGACACTGCCAAATCTCGGCCTCATAATATACTGAAGACTCATCCACACAGTGAAATATGGTTGCTGTTGCTTCATATTGACAGTTATGCTTGGCATCTTGGTTAATACTCTTTTGACCTCAACCTGGATTTAATGGTACTTTATATATACTTAAATGTGAAAAAGAAAAACACCTACGCACACACACTTTCCTATTAGGGGTCGCCGCAGCGGATCATCTGTAATCATGATCCGCATATTTGATTTGGCACATGTTTTTATGCTGGATGTCCTTCCTAACGCAACCCTTCCCAGTTATCCGGGCTTGGGACCAGCACTGAAAGTGCACTGGCTTGTGCAACCCTAATGGCTGGGGTCGGTTCCCTGACCAAGGAATTGAACCCGGGCCGCAGCGGTGAGAGCGCCGCATCGTAACCACTAGTCCACCAGGGAACCCACCTACGGAAGATATCATAAATAAGCCATATTTTTTCTGTATTAAGTGTAAAGGAAAAACTATTTACCTTTTAAATAATGTACTCTTTTAATTGACCAGGGTTTTGTTTAAAATAAATAAGAAGAATCACACAACCTCCAGGCAATTTTTTACTTCTCATGAAGATCCAGTGTATGTGTCTGGATAGAAATTGACCCTGCAGGTGGTCCTCCAGGAGACAATTCCTGTAAACGTAGATGACCTTCTTTTAAGGTTTAATATATATTGCTTTTTATTTCTTAGCTATTTGTAATACTAATTTGCCCATGCTAATATTTAATGACAGTTGGATCAAAGTGATCTCTTCTCCTTTAATTGATATATATTAGCAAAACATAACAACTTAAGCATTTTATTTGTAGCTCCTGCTTGGCAGAAAAAGTTAATCAGATACATCCTCCTGTCAGTCATCAGATACATATATGGTCTTTTTCTGCATGGAAAGCATATCAGAGTGATGTCAGCATTTGATTAGCATTTTCATTTCTTGTAATTTTGCATTGTTTTAACACAGTTGGGGCATTTTCATATAACCTTTTCTTTTCACACAGCTTTAATGCAAGCCACAATTAATAATTATTAAAAAAATATGAAGGTGCAAATAATAGATGGGCAATCAGTGGTAGTGGACCCAACACTTAATCCAG
Organism: Silurus meridionalis; assembly: GCF_014805685.1. Classification (NCBI taxonomy): domain Eukaryota; kingdom Metazoa; phylum Chordata; class Actinopteri; order Siluriformes; family Siluridae; genus Silurus; species Silurus meridionalis. The sequence goes on from NC_060903.1 coordinate 13,126,223, forward strand.
TTCCCAGTCAGGAAATCGAGCTGCATCAACAACACTTTGGGAACGCCTTGGCGTTGTCCACGCTCAGAATTACGTGTGTAATCAATCTAATAGAAAAAGCGCAGCATCACCGGCATGGTGATATCACGACCAGTGGAGGGGAGGGTATGGACGCCAGCGATCCAGTAGATGATCTGCCCCCACAGCCAGTTTAGCTCAAGGAGCTGTTAGAGGTTGTGATTCAGGCTGTAGCCAAACTGGGTAAAAGAGCTGTGTCATGCAACAGACCTGGCTCTCAGGGCAACAAAAGAGACCGTTAGGGCCATTGGCTGGTCTATGTCTGCCCTGGTCTCCATGGAGGGACACCTGTGGCTCAACCTGTCGGACCTATCCAACAGGGATAGAGCCTTCTGCTGGACGCAGCTGTGGTGCCGACTGGCCTGTACAGTGATGACATAAATACGGTCATCGACAAGTTTCAGAAGGCCAAGAAACAGTTGGTGGCGTTCCAGCGGTTCCCCCCCTAAACGCTCTCATGGGGCTGCTCAGCAGGCACAGGGACTCTGGGTGGTGCTCCATGAATGGTGTTCCTATTCATCATGTTAATGTTTTTGTTGCTTGACAGGACCATGCAAATTTGTGTATCTTGTATAAGAGCAGATAAAATTAGGTGCTTTATGTACCATTCTCTTAAACTGGAGTTTCAACTTGGCAACTAATGGCAAATATCTCTTTGAGGATTTAAGAATTATAAAGACTCTGAAATAGGTTAATGAGCTGAAAATGGTGCGCAGTAAAAAGAAAAAACATCGATCATATATATATATATATATATATATATATATATATATATATATATATATATATATATATATATATATATATATATATAAAATCACAAAATAGATTAAAACTAAAGTAACAAGCCTGGTTTGAAAATGTAAGAAGTAGAAAGTACAGATATTTGTGTAAAAAAACATAATGAGTGAAAGTATAAAGTTCTCAGAAAAATAAATAGTGAAATAAAGTACTGATACCAAAACAGTAACAAAGTATTTGTACTCCATTACTTCCCATCTCTGATTACTTTTCACAAACATGGCCTATAGGCTATAAGAAAATCCGTAACATCCTAAAACCGAGTTACAGTACAGTGGCCAGGTCATACAAAGCATACCAAGACGGCTTCCACTTGGAACAGGCCTCGCATGTGTTGATGAAAAAAGTCCTCATGCTGTGCGTCAGGTGCAAAAGCTGGCTTAAAAAAACAGACGCATGAGTGCTGCCAGCATTGCTTTAGAGGTTGCAGAAGCGGAAGGTCCATTACCATACACTGCACACTGCAACAAGTCGGTTTACATTGCCGTGATCCCAGAAGGAAGCCTCTTTTGAAGCTGGTTCACAAGAAAACTCCAAAACAGTTTGCAGAAGACAACCTGTCCAAGAGCATGAATTACTGGAACCATGTCCTGTGGTCTAATGAGACTTAGATAAACTTGTTTGGATGGCTCAGATGGTGTCCAGCATATGTGGTGACACCCTGGTGAGGAGTACCAAGAAAATTGTCTCTTGCCCACAGCCAAGCATGGTAATTGTAGTATCATGGTGTGGAGCTGCATGAGTGTGCTGCAACTGGTGAGCTGTGGTTCATTGAAGAAAACATGGATTACAACATGTACTGTGACATTCTGAAGCAGAACATGTTATTCTCCCTTCAGAAACTGGGCCAAACCACAATTTTCACACACAGCAAAGATGTCAACTGCCTTGCTGAGGAAGCTGACGCTGATGTTGATGGAGTGGCTGAGTATGTTCCCAGAACTGAACCCTATTGTGCACTGCTGGGGCATCTAAAAGCGGAAGATGGAGAAGTGCAATGTGTTCAATATCCAATAGCTCTGTGATATGATTATGGAGGAGTGGAAAATCCCAGCACAACCTGGCAAAGTCTATGCCCAGTGGGATTAAGGCAGTGATAGATAACAATGGTGCTCACACAAAATATTGACACTTTGAACACAGTGTTAACATGTTTACTTAGGGTGTACTCACGTTTATTGTGAGACAATAATGACTGTATGTTCAGTTATTTTCAGAGAACAGTACATCTGTACTGCTATACAAACTATACATATCCAAGTTTTATTTCTGTTCTAGATAGCATAGAAAATATATTAAAATGGTGTATAGTTTAGTATAATCCAGCCATTTGGGTTGCACAAGCCAGTGCACCCTTAGTGCCAGTCCCAAGCCCAGAGAAATGGGGAGGGCTGTGTTTGGAAGAGCATCCAGCGTAAAACATGTGCCTAATCAAATATGCGGCTTATGAACCAGAATTTCATACCAGATCGGTCGAGGTCTGGGTTACCAACGACCGCCACAGGTATTGAATGTGAACCCACTTGCTCCACAAGTGGGTTGTGTGATAAATGAGAAAGAAAAAATTCTGGCGTGAGTTAAATGATGTGGTAGAGAGTGTACCTAGGAAAGAAAGATTAATGATTGGGGTGGACTTTAATGGGCATGTTGGTGAAGGGAACAGAGGTACTGAGAAGGGGAAGGGTAGGTATGGCTTTAAGGAGAAGAAAGTGGAAGGGCAGGTGGTGGTAAATTGTGCCTAAAGAATGGAAATGGCAGTGGTTAATACTTATTTTAAGAGGAAGGAGGAGCATAGGCAGCCAGGCTGAGGGAAGAGGTGACCATCTGTGAGCAACAGTATGGTTTTATGCCGAGAAAGAGCACTACAGACAAAATATTTGCTTTAAAAATTCTCATGAAAAGGTATAAAGAAGGTCAGAAGGAGTTGCATTGTGTGTTTGTGGATTTTGAGAAAGCGTATGACAGGGTGCCGAGAGAGGAGTTGTGGTATTGTATGAGTAAGTCAGGTGTGTCAGAGAAGTATGTGAGGGTGGTGCAGGACAAGTATAAGGACAGTGTGACAGCAGTGAAGTGTACAGTAGGAGGTTGGACTGCATCAAGGATCGGCTCTGAGCCCTACCCTGTTTGCAGTGGTGATGGACAGGTGACGGACAAGGTCAGACAGGAGTCTCCATGGACTATGATGCTTGTGGATGATATTGTTATTTGTGGTGAGAGTAGGGAGCAGGTGGTAAAGAGCCTGGAGAGGTGGAGGTATGTGCTGGAGAGAAGGGGAATGAAAGTCAGTAGGAGTAAGACAAAGTACATGTGTGTGAATGAGAAGGAGGGCAGTGGAGTGGTGTGGTTGCAGAGAGAAGAGGTGTTGAAGGTAGAAGGGTTCAGGTACCTGGGGTCAACAGTGCAATGTAATGGAGAGTGTGTTAGAGAATTGAAGAAAATAGTGCAGGCAGGGTGGAGTGGGTGTAGAAGAGAGGCTGGAGTGAGTTGTGATAGAAGGGTATCTGCAAGAGTGATAGGGAATGTTTACAGGACTGAGGGGAGACCTGCTATGTTGTATGATTTAGAGACAGTGGCATCGACTAAAAAACAGGAGGTGGAGCTGGAGGTAGCAGAGCTGAAGAGATTTGCATTGGGAGTGACAAGGATGGACAGGATTAGAAATGAGTTTATTAGGGGGACTGTGCATGTAGGACGTTTTGGAGACAAAGTATAAACTATTTCTTACATGACTGCCATTGGATTTTTCTTAAATGCTTGCAGGCAGTGAACCTACAAACAATACATCACTACTTTGGTCTAAATAGATTATATACATGGCCCATCAGCAGGTTCTCGCTTGTGGACACAAACCCTGGGCTGGGCTTCAAGTGTGGATACACGTAACCCTAAACAATCAATCTCTCAATTAATCTCAATCAATTATATTGCCTCGGTTTTCTTGCTGACAAATGCAGCTTACAATGACCAGTGCCTTTTTTGCAGCTTAAAGACAAGGCCATTTTGGAGGAGCAACTAAACCAGCATTATACCCACAACAACATTTCCAGCAAGTACTGAAGTCATATTGTTTTCTTTTCTATAGAGTTGATCAGGTAATCGATGTTTACCTCTTTGACATGCATTGTCAATGAGGTAAACTGTCAAACTGTTTAAAGTGCAACTGTTGACATCTAGCTGCTGTTATTGCTCATCATGCACGTATTGACCTGAATAGTAGAAACTTGAAATGGAAAATATTTAAGAAACATTCTTGATGGACTTTCATTTTGTACAACCAAAAATGAACATTTTTGGAACCAGCAAAAATCATGGCAACAATACTATATTGTATAAACAGATGGTCCCTGAGTTTCGATAGTTCGACTTACGATTTTTCGATCTTAAAATGACGATAGCGATACAAAAAATATATTAACAATATAAAAAATTTCGTGCAACAGGCACAGGCAGTAGCATACGATGTAGGTGCGATGAGCATATCTCTGAGATGCCCCACTCCTGCTAGCGGTCGACTGTTTCAAATGGTTTCAAACAGCAATTTTAGTGTTAAAGGCATGTCTTCCAAGTGCTCAAGTATGTCTCCTGCTTGTAGTGAAAAAAGGAAAAAGAGGAAAGCCATGAGTTTAGAGCAGAAAATGAAAATTATAAATTAGCATAAAGCAGGAAAGACTGTCACAGTCACAGTACCATGTTTTTACTTACGATGGGGTCGTCGTAACATATCTCAATTGTATATAGAGGACTACCTGTACTGTTTTGGCAAATTTTCGACACAACTCTGCTCTTACCACTTGCTGAACACCTATTGTTACAAGCACACATTCTTATTCTGCAAGAAACTCTTGCCAGGACCACAATGTTAGGCTTGTGGTCTCATGACAGGTTGTCAATTTCAACAATTTATGCATCCCCCTTAAAGTAACAAAGCAACAGCATGTTCTGTTTTCTTTTTTAATGAAGATGACTAAAACTATAAAACAAAGATATTACACTTTAAAATGTAGTAAAATAAAAGTTTGTCTTTGAAAATATTTCAGTGTACCTAAGTCCTTTAATCAAGTAAAAAATACAAAATAGTAAATAGTAAAAAAATAGTTGAACTGTAATTAGAATGTAGGACAATTGACCCAGATACTTGAATAGTTTTTGGTATACAAGAACAACTTTTACAACAATAACAAGAAGAAAAAACAATGTACAAAAGAACCCTTCATTGTTTTATGAACAAATTTTCTTTTAATTATTGTGTTTTTTAATTAAAATGTTTGAGGCACAGTGTAACATTAGTCTACCTATGAACTCAGCATCAACTAACTGTTCCAACATTTTGTACTCATATTATTGTAATTGGTCTTGTGTAACATTAAATTACCTTGTTTTTGTTCAGTAACTTGTATTACTTCATTTACCAGCGGAATTCCCTGCAGAGGATTCCCTTCACTATACTAGCAAAGCATGTTCCACCTGCCAAAAGAGAGGGAAATTTTAGCGTTTAATACATAAAAACATTTTAAATAGAGTCACTCTAATGTACATAGGATCACTTTAATGACAATAAAGCGCAATGGATAAAAAGGGATTTGGTGTTAGAAGACAAGCTCCATTTGTAAATCTGCTCTATGTGGTAAAAAGTCTTTATCTTTATTCATTAAAGCATTTCCTAGAGTTGGCACTTAAAATAGAAAACTTATCCTCAGCTGCTTCTTTCCCAACCATGAAACCATCAAAATTGGAAAAGGTCCATATCATACATTACTCTGTGGTTTACTGCACTATTTGCATTCATTTATTTTTGATTAAACAGGATTTGTAGCACTACTCCCTAGGATCAGTAAATTCTATCTGGCAACTTGAACTCCTGGCAAATATATAGGCTACAGAACGTCAGCACCTCACACAGCAAGGAAGCAGTTATTTAGGTATTCTAATAAACACTTTTTATGAAAATCCATTCAACGGCCTGTGGTGTCTTTCACCAAATCTGGCAGATAGAGTACAATAAAGACAACATGTGCAATCAAGATCTGTGATTTTTCAAATGTGGAAGTCATTCCAGTGCCTCCTAATAATGCCTGGTCTGGTTTGAACTCATTTCAGTAAATTCCAAACAATCCAACTATGTCTGAAATGCTTTCAAACAAGTTTTTCACCAAAACCTCCAAAATGATGCTGGCAGTCAGGTTTCAATTATGCCTGATTAAAAAATGAACAAAAATAAAAGGAAATGGTGGATTCTGTATTTTTTAACCACTTAATGCTGAGCAGATACCTTCTCCTTTATTCTTTATCTTTTCCATATGCCAAGTTTTATCACTCTTTAACTGTAATTTGCTAGTATCATGGAAAAGCTGTGGCATCACAAAATTGGCACAAATGCCACTGATTAACAACAACGTAAACAATTGTTGGACTAGCTCAGTTAAGAAGTTAATATTGCAATATATCCAAATGACAGATTGAAAGTAGTTGCTTAACACTAGCAAACACAGAGATATATGACAGTGATTCTTTAAGTTTATTTCACTGTGTGGTTGTAATCACTGGTCTCACATTTTTCATATGTGCATTAGGCAACAGTCTTTGTTCATAACACCCTTCCATTTACTATATATTTAGATTTCAATCTTTCTGCAGGCTGCCAATGACCAAATAAAAAGAAATCTTGCCACAGACATGCCACTTAATGATTGTACATGCCATGTACTGCCAGTTCCCACCAATGTGAAACTATGTGACTGGGAAAGCAATTGAGGACCTGTTTCTCATGGTAGTAAGTTTCTCATGAGGACAGCTATGAATTTTATGCTAAATTTGGAGAGGGTTTTTGATATAGTGGCATATATTTAATATATAAATAATAAATAAAATATTATTACTTCTAAAAGAGTAATACACTGTTTCATTCGATTATTATTTAGTGTGATTAGCATGATTTTTGTTAATACATTGGAATTGGAATTTGTAATATAGCTATAAGGCAGAAAGTTATATTTAAGTAAAAATTAATGGTAGGTGGCAGTGGATATCACTGTCACCTCGCAACTCCAGAATTCCTGCCTAGATTCTGAGTTTGAGTTGGAGTGAACATGTTCCCATTGCTAGGTAGGTTTCTGTGTGTGTGTGTGTGTGTGTGTGTGTGTGTGTGTGTGTGTGTGTGTGTGTATATATTTGCTGTCCTACATTCAGTCTTGCATCTAGAAACTGGAATTTTAGAGCTTTTGTAACCATGACTGAACTAAAGTGGCCACTGAAATACAGTATAAAGAAGGAGGTAATCAAGGCTATTGTATTCAAATATTAAAAATGGCTGTAGCTAGTCAACATTACATCCGTGGTTAAAAGGTTAAAAGTTGTGAAAACATATTAATCATACAAAATTTTTATAACTAAAAGTACTTTTTTCATTGAATACCTCTGCCTTTCCTTATGCTTACCTTTTGTAACTGAATTGTGTGAATCTTAATAAATTGCCAAACGTGAGTCAATCTTGCATATTTTTTAAATTGTTTATTCATTCTAATCAGTCCTTACCTCCAGAGAGCTCTGCTACACTCACAGAACATGTTGTGAGAACACATCTTTCAGTTACATCTCACTTCCATTAATCTGCAAAATGCCATAAATATCGCCTAATTTATAAATAATGCCTATATAACATTGTAGAAAACAGTAAAAGCCTGTGAAAATGACAAACATCATAACAAATCTGTTTCATATCTAATAGATACACAATCTACATCTAGAACTGACCTTATTAATCTTAATGAAACTTTAAAGGTTAAGGGGATTGTAATTTCTTTTTTTTTTTTTTCTTTTTTTTGTTATGGGGAAAGTTATTTTCTCGTTCTTTAGCCTAAGGGGTGAAAATTAACTTCAAACACTCCTTGTGAAGTGCTACATAAAGTTGTTTTTTGTGTTTTGATACGTTTTGGAAAAGTTGGAAAGCTTAAGGGGAAAAAAATCTACTAAGTCTTGCTCCATTTAAATCATTTCGATCATCATGCAAAACATCAGCAGAGTCAACACTATGCTCCTATCGAATAAAATGTATGATAGTTCCTCAGCAATTCAGGAATTTTCCCACATCTCCAACACTGTTGCTTTAAGAGTTGATAATGGCCATCAGAAACAGTTTATGCCAAGCAAAGCAACACTGAAATAACTCAAGCCAACTACCAAGGTATGTTATGGGTTTAGAAGGTTTGCCAAAGATCCATCCAGCATGTACACGAGGGCAAGAGACACCTCTTTTAAAAATGACCCACAGCTCACGCATATTAATGGATGGCTTTCTTGTTTTTTTCCCCCTGCCTGATTCTAAAAAAGAGTTATTAGGGAAGATGTTTGCACAGCTGTGGCCTTCAGAGGTACAGTCTGCAGTTCTCCCTTTCAGCTAGAGTGCATAAAGAATGAGAAAGGCTGGAATAAAACCAATTAGATCACCATCAGGTTTTTTTGAAATGTGAGATGCTTCTGTCTACAGCTCACTTTCCTCCTTGACTCACAGCAGGCATATTATCACTTTAATTTGGAATGGAATAAACAAGGAGTTTTTCTGGGATAATTTATCTCATAGATTATTCTGCAAGCTCGGCATATTCGCTTCTCACATCCAGATTTTTCTTGATGCATAAAAACAATACAAATCCACAAATTAATTACTCAGTCCTTTTCAAAACACACCTGTGACATGATCTTAGAGGGATTTTTGTTTGACAATATTTTTGACAGTTGTTTGTAATGCTATTAATTTGTACAAGGCCACATCTGTTCAACAAGAGTTATTTTTTATATTTTAACTTTCAGAAGATATTATTTATGTAATTGAAAAGAGGTTGGCCAAAGTCCACATGACATGTGATTTTGTTCCACTTCCAGATCCTAACCAGGTGAAATACCAAAACACCTGCATGTTAACAGTCCAAGAACAATGATGTAGGTCACATAAACAGTCCTTGAAACAAAACAGATGTATTTGCACAATTACAGAGAGCAATTAATTAGGAAAAGAACAAATCACAGTCAAAAATTGTTTCCAGGTGAACGTGAAATTTGCCTGGTTGAGTAAATCTATAACAAAACCATGGTGCATTTTTTGGGGAAAAGGTGCCTTGTTAAGGGCCTGTCATCTGAAAAGAACGCTGGCACAACACAGATTGTTTGGAATTTCATATTTTCATATTTTATATTTTACTTTAGAATAACAGTATCATATCGGGATTAGACCTGTTTCTTCTCTCCCAAGAGAATGTGGTCAAGCCGATCTCAGAGCTGAGGTATCCAATTAGAGATTCCTCCCCCTGTCTGTGGAATTAATGGCTGACGTAGAGAGATTCCAATCCTCAAAGGGGGGAAAAATGTTTGTGTTGAGTTCACAGATGATTAAGTCTGGCTGGTATGAAGCCTGGTCACTTTATCAAATCTCTTTTCATCAGTGCAGGAGGAGAATATGTGCAGGTCTATCTATCTAGCGAATATTCACACTTCAACACATATTACAGGCCAACATCTCTCCCAGAACATGTCAATGGTGCCAGGACAGATGTCTTAGCATTCAGTGTTCAAGACATACCAGTAAATGTACTAGAACAGGGCCAGATCATGTAACATCTTCCTGTGAAAGGCAATCTATAAAATGCTCTGAATGTGTTGACTTGTTGCAAAGTATCATATAGCCTATGCTTTCTCTAAACTGATGGTTCAGTGTATAAGGGCTCTTAATGCTCTGGGTTACTTTTAAAGAGGTCAGTTCAAGCCCTGTTTCACTAAGATACCACTGTTTGGCCCTTAAGCAAGGCCCTTAACCTCTTTAATCCATTAATCCTGTGATCTATCAGGAAAATAAATCATTCCTCTGTCAAATATATGTAATGGTAGTCCACAGCTAATTATGCATTTCACAACTCTGAAGTGAAGCAGAGTGCATGAAAACCATATAATATACACTTAGCCATGGTTTCTATGGTTACAACAGTTTATTGGCAGCTAATGAATTTAGAAGAATGATTCACTTGTGAATCGAGCTACCTGTGCACAACTTTCAGCCAATAAGAAACTGATATTCAGACAGACCATAGTATAAGTGACAAAATAATTGATTTACCCAACTGGTATTTATATAATAACATAAAATCAATTAAGGCTTCTAAATGTAAATCATAAAAGTAACATATTTAGAAATAAAAGATGAGTCAATAATTATATTAACATTACAAGAAAATTCATAAAATTAGTTTCTGTGTTCACAAATAGAATAAAATGCATTTGTTAAAATGGCTTTTATCTTAACCACTAAAATGTTAAGAATGAAGTACGTTTTTAAAATGAAAGTGATTTGATTGTACTGTACATCAAAGTATCTTATAATTTTTCTATAGCACCTAACAATGGACATTTTCTCAAAGCAGCTTTACAGAATGTAAGAATTATAGAACAAAATTCACTTATGTTTAATCAAAATGTACTTATATGTAAATTTTATATTAATATTTATATATTTAGTTATAAAATGACCCCCCCAAGCATGCCATGCCAACTCACAACATCATTTCATTCTCATTTCATTCTCATCACACCCCTGTTTCATTATTGGTCCTTGTGTTTTTTCATTCACAGCTGTTCTCATTTGTGTTTAAATACCCCTGTAGTTTGTGTTCTGTAGATGTGTAGTAACTTTCAGTTCACTGCATTTTACCAAGCTGTTTAGTTCACAGTTGCATACTTCACATATCCTGTTTTTGATCTTGCATTGTTTCTTCATGTACTTGTTTTTCCATTGTTGTGTCCATTCCATTGTTTTTGCCGATCGCCTGACCCACGTCTGGATGACGCTGATGTCTATGCTCTTCATTTTGGAATGTTTGCCAGTTTACTTAAAAAGAATATTCCTATTCACCTCTTGCAACTTGCAATAATATTTAAATAAATGCAACTAATAATTAAAAATGTTGTCATGTGAATGGGCCAACAGGTAGCCAATTACTTGCAGGTAGTTAACAGTGGTGAGTATAGTCCTCATATGTAAGGCTAGACAGACTTATCCGTAATTTGCTTCATAAAAAAATAATGGCCAGCAGTGCTTCTTTGGTGCATTCAGTTCTGATTTATGTGTCAGGATTAGAATAAATCCACATAAAAATTCCTACTGAATTCCAGGTGTGGTCAGCATTTTTCTGCAGTCAAATGTAGAACATATTCTTCTGATAAAAACAATTTCTTCTAGCAATGCACATGAAAAATAAATCTAATTCTCTAAAAAATTTTTCTCTTTTTGTTTATTTCCTCAATTCCATCTTCCTTGACTTGTTATTAATCTATATTCTGAACAAATTCCACACAGAGTATGTTATCTTTATTGGCCTAGTAAAGTAATAGAAAGCACATTGAATGGATGTACAAATGAACTGATGGATTGTCATTCCTGTAAATTAATTTAAATACACACTCTCTCAGAGCCATATTCTCATTTACAGAATGTATTTCAAGGCACACCTTTAATTGTTTATATTCATCCTGAGGCAAAAACAATGAGACAAGCAATGAGACCACCCTTTATTAAACATTACATACATTATATATTGTCAGTGTAAAACCCTTGTCCCATGTTTTTAACCGGTCTCTAAAATATGTTTAATAATTATCATTTCATCAGAAGCAGTCCATTAAATAAATTTTTGACAAGAAAACTTGAACAGACAAATGATAGAGGTTTCAGAGTAGGGTCATCTTATCTAATGCAGGGTTCTTCAATTGTATTTGCAAAGGGAAGACTGGTGTGGCTGCAGGCTTTTATTCCAGTCAAATAGGAGGCACACTTGATAGTTAATAGGAGCCCAGGATGAACTCAAATGGAAAAAGGGGTGACTCCTCTCTGCTTGAAATGAACGCCTCCAGCCACACCTGCCCATTGAGAACACAACCGAAAATTCCTAAAACGCAAAAAAAACCCGAGATGCATCATGGGTATAGTACAACAACTAGTGAAATACTCGTAATGTAAATATAATATAAAAAAGGTTTGCCTTTTTTTGTTTGATTGTTTTGGGTTGAAGAGGAGGGTACTCTATTCTACATTGGTGGATCGTAGCTCATTTAAAAAACAAAAAAAAACAAAACATGATTTACTAATTTCCTTGAGACTCAAACTGTATAGCAGCTTACAAAAAAATGTTGATGGAGAATGTTTGTTTATTCTTATAGCACTACTCTCTAAGGTTTCCTTGTTAGCACCTAGCTAGTATGCTATGACATGTCACGCTATACCACTTCATCTTTTTATGTTTTCCAATTACCCATGATAGTTCTCATGTAGAATTACACCTGCCTCTGGTTGTCTGGTTAAACATCTGCAATTGCAAAAAATAGCTTGAACCGAAAAAGCACAGGTGTTTAAAGGTTGCTTCCCAAAATATTGGCTTAAGTTGTAGAGAAACATAATTTATTTGGGATTCCAATTCTATAAAGTGCAGCATATAAAATTACAAGTGACAAGTAAGCGTCGGAATTATTAGCCCACATTTATTGCAACTGATGTCTTTTATTATATTTATTTAGTGTCACACTTTTGTATCTTCTTTTGTATAAAATCTATTTTATTCTTATAAAGTTTCATGTTTTATATCTGAAACATTTATAGATTTACAAGTGACCATTGTTTGATAGTTTGTCAGTGACAACCAAAGAGAAACAAATTATGCTGAGAATACACTGACAATATGGTAGATCACTCTAATTGTACAGTATTGACCGTCTTCATTGTAGAGTTGGGTGGCCTGTTCATCATTTTTTCTTTGGATAGTGCTTTTCGAAATTCTAAAGACTGCAGAAGCCAACTTTTAGTCCTGTTAGGTACAGTGTCAAACTATAGTGGAACACTTCCACACATTTAGGCTAAACCACATGCTGATTTCTGCATGTTTGATGCATTCCAGGTCATTAATGTAAACCACAGCAACACTTTCCATTCACTCAGAAATGATTTTACATGTGTTTTTATTAAAATGATCTCTGTCTCTTCCTAAATTGAAGCCTGCTGACATAATCTTTGCTCACCCAATAATAATTGGATTGGTACGGTTACGCCTAAAACAGGCTAGACCACACATACACACAGGAGCCTGCATATAGCACACATTCATGCACTGTGCTGCCAAACCATCTGCTCAGCTGTTGTTTCAATGTGGGTTTTTTTTTCTATCCATAATAACAATGCTAAGCTTCAGATCACAAACAAAACAAAAAGTGTTTATGTGGGGTAGCAAACAATTAAGGAAACAGTCTGCACTAACCAACATTGAACACACGGGGCAGATTTAAGGTGGTGAGATGCCTGTACACATCATATGCTGTTCAAATCTATCTTTCTGAGGGTTTGTTGCTTTGTATGTACATGCCACTTATATTTTTTATTTGTTTGTTTTTTATTTACATTTTTTTTATTCCTTGTTTACTGTGAGAATGGTAAAATGAAATAGATCATTACTGTGGTTCTGCTCTTGACAGACACTCTAAAGAGTGCCCTGGTTTAGTTTTCCACCTGTTCCAATGCCATGATTGAAGCCTTTGCTTCCAGACTCCAAGAAATACAAATTGCCAGAATTCCATCACTGGAATGAGCTGCTTTAGTGGCAGTTCCTCACTTACTGACCATAAAAGGCTGAAAGAGAACATTCTACAGAAAAGGGAGGGCGGCAAGGAAGAAGTGGATTAAAGCTAGTCGTCAAAGAATGAGCACATCCACAAGCTTTCTCAAGCATAGAGAAAAAGGACAGTTAGACCTGCAGATTCAACAAGATCAGAACAAAAAGGAAAAATATGTGAAATATCATGAGGCTGACATGAAAGTCAAATATTATTTTTGCTGAATTAATTGCAAATTATAATAAATGTCCCACATAAGACAACTAAACTCTTTTAAAATAGGTTGTTTAACTGCTCATTACTTCATGCTGTGTAGAGGATTCCACTAAAGATACGACCATGTTTAGTAATGATTGTCTATTTAGAAATAAATCAATTAACAAAATAAATAAATAATATTTGCATTGAAACACAGTAATAATCCAAAAGGACAGATTCATAGAAGTTCAGATTAATTGAGCTTTGCTCAGCTGTAACAAAAGGTTTTCTAGAGCAATAATAGTACTGCTACACAATAGCTCCCCCTGAAGGAACATGTTGTTTAAGTATGATTTAAATACAATTATTATAACAGTATAAAATAAGCACTTTTATATCACACTTTTTTTATTAGTATTTTTTAATAACTTCATAGACAGTGGTGCCAAATATGGTGCAACCATGTTGAACCTCATGACATGACATGACATGACATGACAGATCTAATATATCTAAGTATATAGAGCAGGTTGAGAGCCTGGATAGGTGGAGGTATGTGCTAAAGAGAAGGGGAATGAGTCAGTAGGAGTAAGACAGAGTACATGTGTGTGAATGAGAGGAAGGGCAATGGAGTTGTGTGGTTGCAGGGAGAAGAGGTAGAGAAGATGGATGAGTTTAGGTACCTGGGGTCAACAGTGCAAAGTAATGGAAAGTGTGTTAGAGAAGTGAAGAAAAGAGTGCAGGCAGGGTGGAGTGGGTGGAGAAGAGTGGCAGGAGTGATTTGTGATAGAAGGGTATCTGCAGGAGTGAAAGGGAAAGTTTATCAGACTGTGATGAGACCTGCTATGTGGTATGTATTAGAGACAGTGGTGTTGAGTAAAAGACAGGAAGTGGAGCTGAAGGTAGCAGAGCTGAAAATGTTGAGATTTTCATTGGGAGTAAAGGATGGACAGGATTAGAAATAAGTTTATTGGAGTGGCCGTGCATATAGGACGTTTTCTGAGACATGGCAAGGGAGGTGCGATGGTCAGAGAAGGGACATGGGGTATATCCATAGAATAATGCTGAGGATAGAGCTTCCAGGGAAGAGATAAATAGTAAAGCCAAGGAGGAGGTTTATGGATGTGGTGAGGGAAAACTTGCAGGTGGTAGGTTTGAAAGAGGCAAATGTACAGGGTAATGATGATCCGCTGTGGTGACCCCTAATGAGGACTGCCAAAAGAAGAAGAAGATATTTATGTATATATGTATGGATAGTAAATGAAGAAAAATATAAATCAAATGAATATTTGGTGTGATCACCCTTTGCCTGCAACACATCAATTATTTTAGGTACACTTGCAAAAAGGTTGTTAAAGGAGCTTGGCATTTCGGTTGTTTCAAACATTTTGGAGAACTAACCACAGATCTTCTGTGGAGCCTTCTGTCTCTTCACCTGATCCCAGACAGACTCGATGGTGTTAAGATCAGGGCTCTGTGGAAGCCAAACAATCACTTCCAGGGCTTCTTGTTTTTCTCTGCACTAAAGATAGTTCTTAATAACATTGGTTGTATATTTGGGGGTCTTTGTCCTGCCACAGAATAAATTTAAGGCCAAACAGACACCTCCCTGATGGCGCTGCATGATAGATAAGTATCTGCCTGTATTTCTTAGCCATTATTCCTGAACAAATTTCCCACTCCATTTGCATAAATGCAAACTTGCAAGGAACCTTTAGCACACTTCACTTGTTTTTGTTATAGCCAAATATTTCAAATTTTGACTCATTAGCCCAGAGCATTTTTCCCCACCCTAGTTCCTATGTTTCCATGCATAGTTGAGTTGCTTAGCCTTGATTCCACATTGGAGGTATGCCTTTTTGTCTGCATTTTTTCCATGAAGACCACTTCTGGCACATCTTAAAAACCTATTCAGTTCTGTTTCCTGTGTAATGCACTATATAGCATCTATGAGGGACACGTGATAAAAGTATGAATGACTGGAGAGGTAAACTACGCAATTCTGTTTCCTTTACACTACCTAATGAGAAAATGAACAAATCCCTCTTTGAGACTACTCATTCTTCACATTAAAAACTTGTTGAAAAGAAGCGAATCGTTCGGAAAAACCCATAACTAGAGGTAATGCAGATTTGTTCTGCACCTAAAACAAGGATTGCATTGGGTACACATGTACACGTTACCAAAAGTCCTGTATTGGACAGTTTTGGTGGGAATATGTGTATCGTTACTCCCCTAGTCTGCACTCATTTTGTTATAAAGATAGCTAGTCAAAATGAGCTAAATTGTTTTTAACTGAAAGCAATTTAGTTGTTTATATGAAGTGCTTTACCATCCCTAACACATATGGTGCAGAACTGAGGCATACAGTGCAATGTGTCCTCTCACAAATTTAATTGTGAACACATCATTGACCTGATTAAAAGCCATTGGATTTGTCTTGATTGACAGTTGGGTGTCTGCTATATTGCTGTATTAAGGCTGAGCTTGAAAAACAGTTGGATAGCCAGTCGTCTAAGGCACACAGCACGGAGGATTCCAAAAATAAAGGATGTGTAATGTAGAAATGTTTTTTATATATTTTTAAATTTTATCATGTTTTTGGCTGTGAGGTGGCAGAGTTAAGGCTGGTAATCTGTGGCAGAATGGGTAGGTGTATTCCCCGTGTAGGTCTAGCTAATGGGTCTAGTATTTATTAATCTCCATGAATTTATGTATGCTCATAACAGTCTCACACCTAGTGATGTCATACAATTTCATATATCCAATCCCATTTATACTGTAACATTTCACCTTTTAACTTTAACAGTAAACTAGTAGAATATGTAGCATTATGACATGTTTCTAATAATAATTGGTGTTTAATCTCAGCAAGCAGTATTTTATTAGTTACAAAATGCATTGTTGATTTAATACATAGAACAAAACAAGTAGATACCATACCTGCAGTAAAGAAGATAAATCTTACAAGGTGATCTGATGCTGATTCTCTGGATTGGCTTTGCTGTAGAGGCAGGTATCTTGTTTCTCTATTTCTCCTTTAGAGGGAGAGTGGTTTTTAAATTGCAGGCATTTTTTTTGGTTTTTCTGACAGCTTCCAAAACCAGCTTTGTAGCTCATTTGGGAATTGTCACATACTGTTTTCTGCATCACCACAGTTTAAACCTTCCCAAAACCATAGTTTAAACCTTAAACCTTCTCAACCCAACAATATGATAGCTGATTTTAATAACACATTTATCTTTTTTAATTGTTTATTTGTTCAATTTATATAGCAATTAATAGTATCGTTGTGTGGTATTGTGTGACTTCGCCAGGCGAATATACTTTGCAGTAAAATTATTGCCTAAAGCAATATGACAAGAAACCACTTTGCCACACGCTTTATAATGCTTGAATTGAGGAAAAGATTAGATTAGAACTCTGAAACATGCTATGAAATATATTTTTTGGAAGTAAAAATGAAATAAAGCAATGTACAGCATCACTGGGTTTAATTATGTTTTCAGCAGTTATCAATTTCTTAATTATTTAGGAAAATGTAAAAGATATATTTATAATTTGTTATTTTTTTGTAATTTTATAATTTTTGTTTTTTTTATTGCATTATTGTACATTAAACATACTTTTTTCCTTTTTACTATATATAGTTTTATTTATACTTAACAGTAAAATAAAAAAATAAAAATAAAAAAATAAAATAAAAACTTTCTGAGTTAACTGAGTGCATAGCCAGGGGAAATGACCCACTGAGGATCCAATGCCATGACTGAAGCTTTGTTTCTGATGCGTTCTGTATTCCATCTTGTCTATCATATGAGATATAAAGAGAGAGCAGCAAGGAATAAGTGCTTTACAGGTTATCAAAAAACAAGCACTTCCACCCTGTTCATCGTGTATAGACGTTAGGAATATTGCCCTGGACTATCACTGTCACTTGTCATTAATCATTCACCTGTTCCTTATCACTATTGATTAGCACATATTACATAAATATTATATAGATCTGATCTTTCTCAGCACTCTTACAATTTATTCAACGGTTGTCTTCAATGGGACAAACTTACACATAAAGAACATCTTATTAATTCTTTATCACCGCAGCTGTGTAAAGCTGCTTTAAAACAATGTCCTTTGTTAAAAGCAGAATACAAATAAAAATTAATTGAATAGTTTAGTTCAAGCTTAGTTTTATGCGTTTGTTTTCATATTTCATATAATTTAGCATGATCTTTGGCGCCGCATTTCTTCTTGCACTCTAATTAAAGTAACACCTGCATCTGCTTATTAACTTATTTAATCACAAGATCAAATAATAAATGCAGCCAAAAAAATCTTTGAAAAGAAGTTAGCCCTCTGGTGAGGAAATGCAGGCTTTGGGAACTACAGGGAAGCAGGGTTAGATCTTTCTTGGGAGTGGTTCAATGCCATGCAACCATTTACATTTGTTTTTTACAGAGAGGACAACCAACCTTCTAACATCCATCTCACACACCATATCTCTCTGTATATTCCACTTTGCCTCTCTGTCTAGTTAAAAATGACATGCTGCTTCTCTGTCCAGGTGAGGACATTACTTACCTCTTTGCACTGCTAAGGACCTTGATTAGCAGCTCTGCCCCGCTGAGAACTTTGTGTATTAATGTATGTATTATAGTTGCAAAAATACAATAATTAATTAAAAAACATTAATCATACTGAAGAAGATCCCATTTTTATTCACAAACACACAGTAGTTAAACAGACATTTAGGGTGAATAATAATATTTTACTGCTAAGACAAAATCCCTAAGGTACTCTCTTTAAGGTACATACAAATGATTCTTCTTTATATTCTAACAAATATCTGGATAATTGTAAGATTTTTACATTTACATAACTGTAAATCTGAACGTACTACTAGCTAAAACTTACTTATTGCTTTAAATATGTTAGAGTATGTATATAATACTCTCTGTATATATATATATATATATATATATATATATATATATATATATATATATATATATATATATATATATATATAGTACAGACCAAAAGTTTGGTCACACCTTCTCATTCAAAGAGTTTTCTTTATTTTCATGACTATGAAAATTGTAGATTCACACTGAAGGTATCAAAACTATGAATTAACACATGTGGAATTATATACATAACAAAAAAGTGTGAAACAACTGAGAAATGTCATATTCTAGGTTCTTCAAAGTAGCCACCTTTTCTTTGATTACTGCTTTGCACACTCTTGGCATTCTCTTGATGAGCTTCAAGAGGTAGTCACCTGAAATGGTCTTCCAACAGTCTTGAAGGAGTTCCCCGAGAGATGCTTGGCACTTGTTGGCCCTTTTGCCTTCACTCTGCGGTCCAGCTCACCCCTAAACCATCTCGATTGGGTTCAGGTCCGGTGACTGTGGAGGCCAGGTCAACTGGGCGCAGCACCCCATCACTCTTCTTCTTGGTCAAATAGCCCTTGATGCCTTCAGTGTGACTCTACAATTTTCATAGTCAAGAAAATAAAGAAAACTCTTTGAATGAGAAGGTGTGTCCAAACTTTTGGTCTGTACTGTGTGTATATATATATATATATATATATATATATATATATATATATATATATATATAAATATAGAGAGCAATGTACATGCTGAAGTATCAGTAATGGCTTGCACAAAGAACTTTGCTCTGAGACATAATTTTGTAAAATGTGCTTTCTACAATTCCCTCTGTATTTCTCTCATATACTGTATATTATATACAGATGGGTGGTACTCTTTATTTCACTTGCACCTCTCCTGCAATTATTTTGTCTCACAGTTTATCACCCTCAGTCTAAGTCAATATTTTTTTTGTAGAGAGTTTAGCTTGCCAGCACAGTCCTAGAGACTTACAAAATGTAAACCAAGGCACACTAAAATCTCTTAGGCACTTTGCCAAGCCACTTTATGTTTGCTTTTATTTTAATTTGTCACCCCTCATAAAAGTAGACGAATGTCAGATTTAAAACAGGGTAAATGATATCAGTAGTGTCTATGCTTGATAGGTCATTAGCATTCTTTTCACTTGCCTCCACTTGTCCTGCAGTGCTTCTTTGAAGCTGTCTGTCATTAGAAAGTAAAACACAGGGTTGACGGCACTGTGAGCAAATCCAATTGGCCGTGTCACTATGTAACCTGCATTGATGTAATCTACGATACATGATGAAAATTTTAATTCTGGAAGCCGTGAGGCAATACGCACATTCCTCATTACATGGATGGGTGTATAGAGCACCAAAAACATGATTGCTGCGCACCTCACAATTTTTACTGGTCTTTGGAAGGATGTGCCGCGCATCTCCTCTCTTTTCCTGAGAACTTCAACCATTCTTTGTGATGATAAAAACAAAGCAGTCAGGGGCACCACATATCCACTTATGGTGAGCACTAGGCTATAGATTAGAGTAACTCTGGCAACTCCCAGGCTGGCAAAATCACGACACACAGTCCAACCATTTTCCTCCAAGTCCTGCATAATGAAGACAATGAGGGGAGCAATTTGAGCATTCACCCAGATCCAGTTCAAGAGGGTGATACATAATGCTGCCTTGAGACTCAACAGGATGTGTTCTCGCTGTGGGTGACACAGCAACAAGACCCGGTCCACACTTACCCACATCATGAAAAGGATGCTAGAGTACAAGTTCACATGAAGGATGTAGCGATTAATCACACACAGTGAAGAATTGAATTTCTTCTGGTTGAAAGCATAGTTATATGACAGCTCGGGTAAAGTGCACAGGAAGATCAGATCAGACAGAGACAAACTAAACAGGTACACATTTGTGGACTTCCAAGCAGGGAGGCAAAATATATAGCCTAGGACCACCACAAGGTTTCCAATGAAGCCAATGGAAAATTCAAGACCATACACTGGTGAGAGGTAATATTTCTCTAATATTGGAGTGAGGAAACTGGAACAGTTGTCCTGCAGACAAAAATATGATTATACATATATTTACAGTATTCATGTATTTGATCTGAAATATATTAAAAGACTGAAGGTTATGGAGTTTATATCAGCTCAAATATTCACTGTTCATAATTTTTTATATCTTCATGATCATTGGCTCAGGTGTTAAAAATGCACATATTGTAAAAAGAGGTTAAGTTTCAGTTAATTCATTGATAATATACTGTCAAGTCAAATCCACTTTGCTCATTTCCCTTGAGATTTTAAGGTCTGCTGTAGAGCACAGTGATGTGTGCTGTGGAGCACAGTAATGTTTTTGTAATGACATGATTCCAAATATTCATTAAAAAATTTTCAAGAATCTACTTTTTACTTTTTGTTGTCATTGCAAACTAGAAGCTTTTATTTGTATCTAGTGGTCTTTTGGACCCCACTGAAAATACTGAATAATGTAATATTTAAAATATGTGGCTTCTAAAACCGACATGATCTCTGCATTTAAAATAGGATTCATGTCATTACAAAAACATCACTGTGCTCTACAGCACACATACAATTTTAAAGAAAACAAGCAAAGGGGATTTGATTGGACAGTATATTATAAATAAATTAACTGAAACTTAAACCATACTCCATTGTCTTAAAGGACCTTAAAAGACAAAAAAAGATTAGCAAAACTAGTTTGCCCTTTACTTTTTCTTTATTATACATTATCAATTTTAATTAAGTATAAAATATTTAAATGCTTGTTAAAAAAAATATATGGTTATTTCACAAAATATATGATTTATGACCAAAAATAGGTTATAATCCATCTTATGTATAATTACATAATAAATTAATAAAAAGATTTCATAATATTTGATTTTCAAAATCTTTGTAAATTATCTGACATAAAACATAATTTGCTTATGGCTAGACAACTAGAGAATAAAATCTTAACTGTTTGACTCTCTTAATGAACCCTTAATGCTTCTCTTTTCAAAACCTACAATATTAATTTAATTTAAGATAAGAAACCTTACTTATCCAATGAGTTAAAATAGATTATTTGCAGAAAAAAAGAATCTGATGACAATATAATAATTTTAGCAGTGGTACTCATTAAAATATATTTACACATACAATCTAACACACATTTTTTATATATACATATACGAATGTACTGTATTTGCAAATAATTCTTACCATTGTGCTGTTTGTTCCAGTGGCTTCGGTAATGTGAAGTCAGCTTTTCAGGGTCCCTTATTCCAAAAATCACAGCAACGCCTATTTGTAGCCCATCATCATTTAGTGTAAAGTGTACACTGTATTTATTTGGTATTTTTCAAACCAGAGATCTGATGCAATGATACTCTGATGCAATCTGATGCAATGATCACTTTGTTGCTTTTCTTCGTTCTTTCTCTGCCTCTGTGTACATCTTTCAATCTTGTTTATTGTATTTGCATATGAACATTTCTGAGAGGTATGGATGAAGGGGTGATAAGTCATGCAAACTCAAAATTGTTGACTAAGGTTGATGGAGATTTTTTGAGTTTATGTCTTTCACAGATTAATCGCAGCTAAACTATAATTGATCGATCATTTTGGATGCAGAAATGGCTGAAGTAAACAATAGGTTCAACATCACAAATAACCTCGACAGTTGTTTGCAGACTGTTAGCACTTTTTGGTTTTTAGTAAAATTTGAATATAATAATAATCTAACTTCACAAATTTATTTTTGAGACAGCAGACAACAAAGACTCTCAGACAGATGTATGGACAGATGGACTACCCAAAAAAATAATAACTTCATGTTCTTGTTAGAGCATAAAACTGTTTTGTGTGTGAACTTCAAAAGTTGGCTTTAAAGAAAAAATGTTTAAATATTAGATTTTTTAATCAGAAGCCAGCATTGGCTTCATATGACA
This sequence comes from Silurus meridionalis, assembly GCF_014805685.1. NCBI lineage: Eukaryota > Metazoa > Chordata > Actinopteri > Siluriformes > Siluridae > Silurus > Silurus meridionalis. Next base: position 13,148,782 of record NC_060903.1, read on the forward strand.
TAACTGAATTACATATATTACCTCAAAATGTATCTATATATAATACATTTATGTCTAAACATATATACCAAATTACACACATTGAACATCTTTTATCCACAATTCAATTTGTACAGGTTAAAAAATAATCTCTGATATCTGCACTTAAATCTTAATTTCTAGACTCTCAAACTGCATATATCCATATTTTGTCATTTATTTTGAATACTCAATATTGCATTTAGTGGGGGGTTTTCTTGGCAAAGGTAATATGATTCTTTTCGTTACGTTATGTAATGATGTTTGCCAGGCAACTGTCATATTTGCTCGTCTTACTTTCTAATGATGAAAACACTGTCGCTTCCTGGATGCACTCTGGTAGTTTGGAAATTTATTGGAAGAGTCACCACTGCTTAAGGTTTTAGAGAAATAGATCTGTAGGTTGCCACTCAATGGCTAATGACAGAATCCACTGGTGTGGTTGAAGGTATGCTGCATTTTAGTCTTTCTTGCAATGCTGTAAAAGATTACTAAATCGATATCAATTTTTTGCATGAATCCAATTTTTAACCTCTAATTTGACTCCAATTTATAATAAATATTTAACTTGAATATATCTAATTCAAGCTGATCACCTTATTGGTTATATTTATTCATTAATTTTAATCAATTATTCTAAACATTCTGTCTTTTCAATTATTCATTCATTATGGACCCGGAGTCTTGTGATTGGCTAACAATACCTGTTAACGGAGGCAAATTGGCCAGTCTGAATCTTAGTCAGAGAGTAAACTAATATCTTTATGTAGGCCACTCAATGCTTGCTCATTCATAAAGAATAATTGATTTAGTTACTTGGTCATAATTTGCTAAGCCAGTGATAGTCAGAAATCAGAAGGTCCCAGACTCTCAGTGCTCTATGCTCCATCCATTCATGAGCCTTCAGTTCTGGTCATAGATTTGCGGTAACACCAGGCTACACAATCAACTAGATATAAATGATTTCAGGAAATTTCAGCTTTAATCAGGAATTTTACATTTATTTGCCAGGCAATAATCCATAAACAAATGTCAAATCTAAAACAAATAATAAAAGAAAGTTAAACAACATAATTATCATAAAACAAAATAGTTTAGCAATGCAGTTTACAAAAGATTTGTTAAAGAGTCACTGTACCTGGAAATAGAGACACACAGAAACTGTGTGGGAGGTTCGGACTACAGAATGCTTCCCTGAGTGTTTCACTAAATTTCCTAAAATACCATCGTAAACACTCATAAATTCAAAGTGATAAAAGCTTTGCAAACCCTTTTTTGGGCTAAAAACCAAATGTCACCTAACATAAAAACCAACGCCTGTTAAGGATCTTCTCAGGGGCAATCTTCATGTCAGTAGGACAGAATATCCCTAAACCTGTGGTCTGTTCTACTGATATGGGATTATATTTCCAATCACACTAAGACCTTTAAAAGGATACCAAACATGTGGAGGCAAAATGCATACATTCCTACAATATAAGTATTACATTATGCAAGTACAGTAGTTTGAATTCTGGGAACTTCTGTCACCTTTCCATGACCCCACCATCTCCCCAGGAGAAAAAGAAGGGGCTCAAGGATGGGTGAGTGGGCAGCTGAACTGATAGCTTTCTCTCCTCATATTAAAGAGATCCTCTCCAGTTTATTGTTCTTGGGGTCTGGGATCATGAAGAGATCTGACCATCCATACAGTTCTTACTGTCATTCTGTGGAGTCCCAGAGCCTTAGTCAAATTGGATTGTAATTTTATCCAGACTGACATATTTCAATATCTTTCTTCGTCTCATCTTTGGAAATTTATTTTGATTGCAACATAGTGTATTTAAATTTTTGTCTACTTTACATTGTTCCCTGTTATTGATAAAATTTCATGAATTAGTTGATTGTCAGTGTGGGATTATGTTGCTTCATTAAAATACGTAATGTATTTAAAAACTGCATTTTGTAGTTATTCAGATTGTCTTTGCTTAACATAACATTGGAAAATCTGAAAAACAATGGTGCAAAAGCATTCCACGAACTGTAAGAATTATTGGAGTTTGAATTGATTTGCACTAGCCATTTGCCGACAGACGGAATGGTTAAGCATTGAAACCGAAAAACATGATTTATAAATTAATTCACAATGCTGCAGGGAATTGGTATAAGAGGCTGAATCTGCTGTTATTTACAGTACAAAAGGTCCCACAATTGTCCAATGCAATGGGTTTTCCCAATTGTATTATTTTATGAGCGCTTGTTGCATCGTAGTTGTTATTAGACAAAATTGGGTGGCGTAACCTAAGAAACCAATTCAGTTTATTCTTGACCTGAGAACTAAATTTGAGAACTTGGTGTAAATTATCAAATTTGTTACAGGCACTCAATGCTGGCAGTACTATATAATGGAATGCTCAGTGATGGAAGGGTTGCAAAAAGAGTTAACGTGCTACACACTTAGCGTTCTAAATTACATAGAAATTAGGTCACACAATGAGTTGGAGAAACCGACTATGAGGTCAGGCATATGAGTACAGGCAAGCTCTTGTTGAGGCAGACAAAGTGCAGCAGCATTGGAAATAATTGTTTAACCATCAAATGGGTGATCCTCACCCTCTGATACTACCCACTAGGGTTAGCACTCCAATCATTCAAATTCAAGATGGTACCGGACCAGGTGACAGAAGGCTGTGTCGAAACTATATATATTCTTTGTGGATAGTGGGTGAAGTGTTCCTGAAGTTATTCATGAAGGCTAGACAGTTATTCAATATTTATGAATAGCTTAAAAAGACTATATAGGCAATATACCAGGGAAAACCTCTTCACTGGTGCAACGGTTGTCTCTCATTTGTGTTTTAGGGTTTTCAACAGTTAATGCACAATTTGACATCATCTCTGTCTCAGATGCCAGAGGCTGATTTCTCAACTTGTCAAGTTAATAAAAACAAACAAAATCTTCATGATTTAGTTTCAGGATATCGATAAGACAAGTTATGATTATGACAACCCTTTTACATCAATCCTTCTGTGATTTCTTTTAGAAGAGTTTGAGACAACACTGAAATAGGTGAGGGTGAAGCTGTTATTATTGTCATGGGAACTGCATGATCAGCCAGCTCTTTCTCCAGCCACAGCTAAGGCACAATCATGCCCTCACCACCACAGGAGCCCTTTATAATTTGTCTTATGTACCGATATAGTAGTGGACATTCCACAGAAGATACTGACACAGTCATTGAATGTACTTATAACCTAATGTACTTCTATGTATAATAGTATAAAAGTAATCTACTATTCCTTAACCAAATAGTGTCATGTAGAGGCACTACTATGCCATCAAATTGCTCACACATTTAGTTAAGAAACACACCATTGGGATGCTTAATAGTGAATGAACTTGAAGCAACAAACCTGCTACACTGCTATATTGAGGCTAATCTTGTTATTCCTGGTTGATATCCAGTCAAATTATGTGTAATCTAGGCTGGTTAATTATTCTTACACATAATTATTTTTTTATTTAATTTATTAGGCTGCATTGATTCATGTATGGTGGGGTGGGGAGTTATTCCTGTGTAGAGTCCTGCCCATGGGGTAAGGATTTTTTAATCTTCTGGGAAATATGCATGCTCAAAACAGCCTCAAACTTAGTGATGTAATACAGTTTCATATATCCCAGCCAATGTATCGCATCTTAAAGAGCATATTCCATTATGTCACACTTTTGCATCTGATTAGAAATTATACATTTAACATTTTTAATATTTGGCTCTCACTCTCAGCATGCAGCGTTTTTTAGATGGATTCAACCAAAACACAACTTTTTACAATCAATATTTACATATAGAGCAAAGAAATAAAGCCCATGCAAACAGCATAGTAGGTCAATCACATAATGTAAGGTGATCTGACTTGATTTTCTAGACGCTAGAGGTGTGTGTCTTGTTTCTCCTTTCCTCCTAGTTGCTTGTTTTTCCCTCCGACACCTTTTTTTTTAACTCATTTGTTAGTGTCATGTGTGATTTTCTGGAAAGATGCAAGTCAATTTTGCATTGTAAATATATGAACAATATGACAAGAATGTAATATGCTCTATCATGCTTGACTTAGTCTGAAATCTAAACCTATGACATTAATTTATTTGATTAAAAATAAACAAAATTTTGGTTGTTTAGCTTATGTGAACATTAATCATTTTCTAATCTTGATCTAAGTTCTAATCATTATTCTAGAAAGATTTACTTGATACAGTGTTGTTGATGAAATGTTCCTTTTTTCATTAATGTACATAATGACACACCTTCTGGACACCAAGAGTAGCACAGGAAAAACCGTTTAGGTGGGAACAAAAAGCATTTCCACAAATGGGCAAAATAATATAAATGTCAAATGGTTGTCAACAAGGGCAAATCCTGAACTTAATTTTAGTTGCAGATTTTAATATATAACATTGATTTAACTATACTGTGCAAAAGTTTTAGACACTTTGAAAAAAATCTTGTAGTAGGAATGTTTTCAAGAATAGAAGTGTTAATAGTTTATTTTTATCAATTATCAAATTGTTAAGTAAATTAACAGAAGAGAAATCCAAATAGAATCAATATTTTGTGTGACCACCCTTTACAAAGTTTTTGAAGGAACTCAGCAAGTAGGTTGTTTCAAACACCTTGGAGAACTATCCACAGATCTTCTGTGGATGTAAGCTGCATCAGATCCTTCTGTCACTGTAATCCCAGACACACTCGTTGATGATGATATAATGGCTCTGTGGAAGCAAAACCGTCACTTTTAGGACTCCTTGTTCTTCTCTGCACTGGAGATAGTTCTTAATGACATTTGTAGTATGTTTGGGGTTGTTGTCCTGCAGCAAAATGAATTTGGGGCGAATCAAATGTCTCTGATAGTATTGCATGATGGAGAAGTATCTCCCTGTGTTTGTCAGCATTGACGACACAATTAATCCTGAACTCCTTTGCAAAATTGCAGCCCCAATCTTGCGAGGAAGCATGTTTCACGGTTTCCTGCAGATACTCTTTATTGTGCAACTCTCCAGCTCTTCGAACAAAAAACTTGTTTTTTGATACTGCCGAATATTTCAGATTTTGACTAATCAGGCCAAAGCATCTGCTGCCATTTTTCTGCACCTCAGTTCCTGTGTTTTCATGTATTGTTGATTTAATTAGCCTTGTTTCCATGTCTGTGGTATGGCTTTCCTGGGTTTAATTCTTTCATTAAGACCACTTTTGGCCAGCCTTCTCAGGACAGTAGATGTGTTTACCTCGGTCCACTGGCCTCCACCAGTTCTTCACAGATGGCACTGCTGAATATCTTCTGATGTCAAAATGAAGTAATCATGATGTGTCTTTCATCCTTTGCCTTAAGTATTCTTGGCTGCCACTGCATCTATAGTCCTCAAAATTGCCCATTTCTTTGATTCTTGAACAGCACATCATAAAACCCCAGTCTGATTTTTAAATCTTCGCCTGGGAAAGACCTTGATGATGCAGTAAATCTATCTTGTGTCTTCTTGCTGTACTTGGTCTTGCCATGGTGTATGACCTGTGATATAAAACTGTCTTCCTCAACCTCACCTTAGAAGCAGAGTTTGGATGTTCCTCATCCAGGTTTAAGCCTCATACACAGCTGTTTCTGTTTCAGTTATTTACTGTGTTGTAACCTACATATGAATCTGATGATTATTAGCACCTGCTTGGTATAATTGGTGAATCATGCACCTGACTCTGATCCTACAAAATTTCTGACTTTGTGCAAGTGTAACACAGCGAGCAAAAGTATGAATTGAAAGCTACAGGGTGGTCACCCCAAATGTTGTATTTTTATTTGCTTTCCATTTTGTTAACTGAAAAAAATTATGTATTATTATATTTTTATAATGTATTATTTTACACATTTGTCTTTAAATACATTCTGATTTTAAAGCATTACAAATGTTTAGCATAAAATGTTGCACAGTACGGTACATACAAATGAATTATAAATGTTCTGATGTTATATATTAATTTAATTATTATTGCACTATTGCAGGATTTCACTGAAATAGAAACTCTATAATACAAAATTATATCGAAGAAATTACCATTTTATTCATACATACAGTATTCAGTAATAACAACAGACATTCTAGTGAAATAATAGTATTTTACTGCTAAGACAATAGCGCCCCCTAAAGGAACATATCCACAAAAAATCGTATTTTACAATTCCCTATTTTATTTTTTATTTTTTCACCAATTACTAGAATTTTTTTTAAATAAGTTACAGAATATAGCAATATATAGCAAATAAACTGCTCACAAATTACCATCACCGAGTAAATATCTCTCCAGAAGAGTCCTAGACAGGTCAATCCATCTATGTCAAGGTGTATTAAAATGTTTTAGGCATTTTTCTGAGACAATGTATGCGGGATTCATTTAATCTCTCAGCTATCTGTAAATAAATGTACACAAATGTTAGTGCTGTTAATGCCTGATAGGTCAGACAGGTTGCTTATGGTTTGTTCATTAATATCCTTTTCACTTGCCTCCACTTGTCCTGCAGTGCTTCTTTAAAGCTGTCTGTCATAAGGAAGTAAAACACAGGGTTGACGGCACTGTGAGCATACGCAATTGGCCTTGATACTATGAAAACCGCATTGATGTAGTCTACAACGCATGGAGACAATTTTAATTCAGGAATCCGTGACACGATACGAACAATCCTCATTACATGAATGGGTGTGTACAAAACTAAAAACATGATTGCCGCTGACCTCACAATTCTTACTGGTCTTTGGAAGGATGTGCCGCGCATCTCCTGTCTTTTCCTGAGTACAGCAACCATTCTTTGGGATGATAGAAACAAAGCGGTCAGGGGCACCACATATCCACTTATGGTGAGCACTATGCTGTAGATCAGAGTAACTCTGGCCACTCCCAGGCTCGCAAAATCACGACACACAGTCCAACCATTTTCCTCCAAGTCCTGCATAATGAAGACAATGAGGGGAGCAATTTGAGCATTCACCCAGATCCAGTTCAGGATGGTGATGCATAATGCTGCCTTGAGACTCAACAGGATGTGTTCTCGCTGTGGGTGACACAGCAACAAGACCCGGTCCACACTTACCCACATCATGAAAAGGATGCTAGAGTACAAGTTCACATGAAGGATGTAGCGATTAATCACACACAGTGAAGAATTGAATTTCTTCTGGTTGAAAGCATAGTTATATGACAGCTCGGGTAAAGTGCACAGGAAGATCAGATCAGACAGAGACAAACTAAACAGGTACACATTTGTGGACTTCCAAGCAGGGAGGCAAAATATATAGCCTAGGACCACCACAAGGTTTCCAATGAAGCCAATTGAAAATTCCAGACCGTACATTGGTGAGAGGTAATATTTCTCTAATATTGGAGTGAGGAAACTGGAACAGTTGTCCTGCAGACACAAAGATAATTGTTTGTTGTATAAACATATATTTAAAGTACATTAAAGGTTTGTAAATTCATGTTTATGCAGGTGTAAACTGCTAGACAATGCATGAAGTTTTTTTGTAGTTCTATTTCTATTTTTGTGGGAATACATTTGTGCAATGGTTTTTAAATCCATTTTGGCCAAATTAGACATACAATATATTACCATAAGGGATAAGATTTTTCCTTGTTAAAGAGCAACCCTAAAAATTATTAAGTGTATGTTAACAATGTATGTGCATATTCATATGTATAAACTGCATTTCATATTTATATGTATAAACTGCATTTCATTCGCACACATAAGCAAAGGATAAAATTAACATTTCGTATTGTCACATGTAGTTCCATAATTAATATCATGACATTCATTAAATGCTTTTAATTAGATCTGCTCTGAAATGACTCTTTTAAAATAATATAAAAATAAAAAATATATAAATAAAACTAAATATTCAGATACTTTCAGGTGTATCGGCTTTAATCATCTTTAATCTTTCAATCCTGGTTAGTTGTAATATGATAAGATCTGATTAGCTATATACAATTTATGCAATGACCTATAAGTCATCTTTTCCATTATTTAGAATACAAAGTGGGAATTTGGGATGTTTTGATTAATATATAGTTTGAATTTATTTAAAAAATTCGTTCAAATCTAGAATTAAAAAGATTTTAAAAGTTTTAAACTTTACTTTTACTTTACTTTAAACTTTAAGTTGAGTGAGTGTTTAAAGAAAGAGTAGACTCATTAAGTTCACAGACATTAAGAATACAAATGTGCATTTATAGCTAAATATCCTCAATTACAATATCACATTAAAACACTGAATATATACTGAATAATATAGAAAACATAATTGCTTTTTATAATTGTAAGTGATTTATTCTTTGCAACTAAAATTAACATGAATTCTTTATGTAAAATATGAATCATGTTATTACAAAAACTGCATGTTGCAAAGCACACGCTTAAATTTCAAAGCAGAGCTCTTGAGTAATGTATTTATCAAAACGTAATCCTTTTTCACATTTGTGCCATTATAACACCTCTGGCAATGATCACAAAGATCTGTGGTATAATGGAATAGACTTAGTCAGAGTTTATGTCAGACAAGATTTATAATACAAGATTATAATTCATTATATGCATAGTTATTTGAAAAAAACTGAATTGACAAAATTGGTGGCATTTCATTTTCAATATATTTTGTAAATAATCTGATACATAAAATATAGTTTGGCTTAACAAAAAGAGATTTAAGAAACACTGTATAGTTTTTCTATTTGATGAACTCTTCTGTTCTGTTCTGTTCTATTCTATGTCAAATCCTACAACAATCCTACAACAGAATCACTATAATTTTCACTATCAGAAAAGACTGAAAAAGACTCAAACTCAAAAAAGTACAATAGCAGTAAAGTATTTTGCAGCACTAATTTAACCTTTACTTTTTTCTTATTCTACTTTATCAATTTTATTGAGTATAAGTATTTATGGTACTTGGAAAACAAATATGCATTAAGACAAAAAAAAATTATAGTCCATTTTATGCATTCTTCCTTAAAATTCTGAATAAACAAATTTGGTAATACTTCAAGTAATTTTCAATGGCTAGACACTTAAAGAACCTTAGGTTAACCCTCTGGTGAACCCTTATACCTTCTTTATTGAAACACACAATAGAATGTTTCAAGTAAACCCCTTTTTTGTTTAAAATACAAGTCTTAATTATCCAATATAAAAGAAGTAACCATGGAACTTAATAAAAATGCATTCAAAATGAACCAATGCTACAGGTATATAAAATCACTAATAACTGATACATTAGCCAATAAACATTAATCTATAATACATACCTGTCCTCATTTTTTAAACAATAAACTAAACTTATACTTGCTGTGCATATAAAGACGTCTTATAATATTAGACTCTTTGCAGGTAAAAGAATCTGATGGCAAAAGAATCATTTTTAGCAGTTGTGGTAAACATTAAAACATATTTACACATAGGAAAGATTTTCTAAATACAAGTATGTATATGTGAATAATACTTACCATTATGCTGTTTGGTCTGCAGGCTTTGGTAGTGTAAAGTCAGCTTTTCAGGGTCCCTTATTCCAAAAATCACTGCACCGCCCATTTGTAGCACATCATCATTTAGTGTAAAGTGTACACTGTATTTATTTGGTATTTTTCAAACCAGAGATCTGATGCAATGACACTCTGATGCAATCTGATGCAATGATCACTTTGTTGCTTTTCTTCGTTCTTTCTCTGCCTCTGTGTACATCTTTCAATCTTGTTTATATGCTTATTAGCATTTCTGATACATTCGTAGTGGTGCAGATTAGGGGGGTATTAAGTTTTGTGAACTCAGTTTTGATGGCTTTGATGTGTTTTGTACAGGTTTATCACACCTAAACTACCATTGATCATTGTGGCTTAATGCCTGATGTGACCTAACAATGGGTTTAACATCTTCAAATGTCACAAATAACCTTGTCAGTTGTATATACATGTTTACCAGTTAGGTTCCTCTTGTGTTTTTAGTAACTGTAGAAGAATAGTAAAACCAATTTAGAACATAAAACTTTTGATGATGGTTCCACCTCCATGTGTACTGCTTTTTGTTATAGTTTTGGGTGTCAGAAATGCTTTTTTTTATGTATATTCATATAGTAGGAAGAAAGATATTGGAGAAAAGTTTGAAAACAATTGAAAACATTTGACCTTGCTGTGACCTTGGCCCTGTTAGGATCAGTTACAAAACGGAAAAAGATTTATCTACTGGTTACAATGATAGGTAAATATGCATTTTACAAACACTCAACCAATTTTAAATCTCAGACAAAAGTCTGACTTCCTGGATGCTCTCTGGTAGTCTAGACATTTTTGGTTAAATTTACCACTGTGTCATAGCAATGGCTTTGTAAACTTTTCCAAACTGACATATATTAGCATAGTGTTTGTTCAGATCTTTTGTCAACTTCACATTGCTAAATAATTTCCAATTATATATTACATTTGTTTAAATCGATGTTTGTTCTTTCAATAAATGTTATGATATTTAAAATATATCTGATATCTTGGGTGAAATTCCAATTGTAGATTTGTTTTCTGGACAAAGATTTTTAATATGAGACTTTATTACAATTGTAGGTAGTCACAGAGAAGGCTATTGTAAAATACAACATATATAAATTAAGTGAAAAACAAACAGAATTGCTTTTAGGGACAGTTTCCAATCCTTTGATTTCTGAATTTCTAAACTCTGCCACCTCCTGTCTTTTAGTCAATTCCACTGTCTCTAATCCATACAACATAGCAGGTCTCACCACAGTCCTATAAACTTTACCTATCACTCTTGCAGATACCCTTCTATCACAAATCACACCTGCACTATTTTCTTCATTTCTCTAACACACTCTCAATTACTTTGCTTTGTTGACCCCAGGTACCTAAACTCATTCAACTTCTCCACCTCTTCTTCCTTTAACCGCACCACTCCACTGCCCTCCCCCTCATTAACACATGTACTTTGTCTTTCTTCTACTGACTTTCATTCTCCTTCTCTCAAGCGCATACCTCCACCTCTTCTTCTCAACCTGCTCTCTACTCTACCACAAATCACAATATCATTCGTAAACATCACAGTCCATGGAGATTCCTGTCTGACCTCGTCTGTCAACCTGTCCATCACCACTACAAACAGGAAAGGGCTCAGAGCTGATACTTGATGCAGTCCCACCCCCACCTTGAACCAGTATGTTGTTCCTACTGCACACTGTCACATTGTACTCATACATGTCCTGCACCACCTTTACATACTTCTCTGCCAAACCTGACTTCCTCAAACAATATCATAACTCCTCGCTCGACACCCTGTAGTATGCTGATCCACAAACACACAATGAAACTCCTTCTAAACTTCTCTATTCTTCTCCATCAACAATCTCGAAGCAAATATTGCATCCTTGGTGCTCTTCCTCAGCATAAAACCATACTGTTGCTTACAGATGGTTAACTTTTCTCTCCACCTGGCTTCCACTACTCTTTCCCATAACTTCATGGTGTGACTAATCAACTTTATTTCCCTGTAGTTACTGCAGGTCTGCACTTCTCTCTTATTCTTAACAACCAGTACCAGCACACTCCTTCTCCATTCCTCAGGCATCCTCTCTCCTTCCAAAAACATGTTAAATCTTGTTGAAAACTCCACTGCCATCTCTTCCTTCTCTCTCTCTCTCAGTTGCTTAAAATACTCCCTTCACCTTCTAAACACACTCTCCTCACTAGTTAACACATTTCCATCTGCATCCTTTATTGCTCTAACTTGTAGCACATCCTTTCCAGCTCGGTCCCTCCGCCTAGCCAATCGGTACAAATTATTTTCTCCTTCCTTAGTGTTCAACTTCTCATACAGCTTTTCATATATTTTTTCCTTTGCTTTTACCACATCCCTCTTCACCTGCTGCCGCATCTCCTTGTACTCCTGCCTACTTTTCTCATTTCTCTGCCGATCCCGAATCTGTTTCACAAACCTCTTTGTCTATATACTTTCCTGCACCTCCTATTTCCACCACCATGTCTTTTTAACTTCCTTTCTCTTTTCAGATCTCACACCAAGTACCTACCTAGCAGTCTCTCATCACTACAGCCATCCTACAGACCACCATCTGATGCTGTTTAGCTACACTGTCCCCTGCCAACACCTATGCCAACACCAGTCTCTAATTCCTTTTAGGTTGCATCTTCAGCATAGAACATAGTCCTCATGTGTGCACCTTCCTCCACTCTTATATTTCACCCTATGCTCCTCCTTCTTCTTAAAATAAGTGTTTACCACTGCCATTTCCATACTTTTAGCAAAATCTACCCTCATCTGTCTTTCCACATTCCTTTTCTTAAAGTCATACCTACCCATCACCTCCTCATCACCTCCTCATCACCTCTGTTCCCTTCACCAACATGGCCATTGAAGTCTGCCCCAATCACCAATCTTTCATTCCTTCTTTTCATTCCTTCTACCTCTTCATCTAACCCGCTTGCGGAGCATAATCACTGATAACATTTATTATCACCAAACATCCAGCTTTACGTTCATCACCTATCAGAAACTCTCTTCACCTTCACTACACTCTTACTGTACTCTTCCTTCAGAATCACCCCTACACCATTTCTCTTTCCATTCACACTATGATAGAACAGTTTAAACCCACCTCCAATGTTTCTGGCCTTACTCCTTTTCCACTTGGTCTCCTGAACACACAACATATCTACCTTTCTCCTCTCCATCATATCAGCTACCTCTCTCCCTTTACCAGTCTGAGTACCAACATTTGAAGTACCAACCCTAACCTCTACTCTCCTACACTTCTCCTTTTCCTGATATCTCTGTAGACATATTCATCCTCTCCTTCTCCTCCTTTGGCCAACAGTAGTTTAATTTCCACCGGTACCCTGCTGGGTAACAATACCTATGGCAGTCATTGGTAACAAGGGCTTCAACCGATCCAGTATAAAATTATGGTTTGTGATTCGCATAATTGATTCACATGGTTAACGCTGGATGCCCTACCAAACACAACCCTTCCCATTTATCTGGGCTTCGGACTGGCACTAAGCGTGCACTGGCTTGTGCAATCCTAATAGCTGGGTTACACAATGCAATTTCCTATTAGCCATAATTCATATATAATGTATGTATGTCCATATTGACATTATGTCTATCTAATCCACAATTTAAATTTACAAGTTAAAATGTAATTTCTTATATTTGCAAATCCTTTTTTTAATCCTCAGATAAAAAAATATGCACACTGGCAAACATTAAATGTTTCCCTGGCAAATCTTTCATGGATATCATATTTGCTCAGTCTATTTCTAATTGTGACTTATGAACATTGGTTTTTAGATGTTTGGGTTGTTAAATGTAATCCTGGGTGAGTCTTCAGTGGGTTGGTGAAGAAATATTTTGGTAGACTGGCCAATTCCCACATTACTGGGAAAAATCACCACTGTTCCAAGTTTTCCCCATTAGGAGATGATGGCTTTCACTGTCATGTACTGGAAACAAGACAACAAGACCTTGGAAAGCATTCCAGCTATATGAGCACATGAATACAACAAAGAATTCTTCATTTTTTTGTGTTTTTGACAAAATCTAATTTTGATGGCATCTGTTAATGTGCTTAAACAAGTGATTGGAAATAAGTTCTGGTATGTCAAGATTGTTATTGTGTTGACTATGGTGGAATAGGCAATTAACCTGGCACACCTGTTGCTTATTTTTGTGGCTTATATTAACAAGCTGTTCTATCTCGCTTAGGGAGCTGGTCTGGAGTGTATTGTGTGTGTGTGTGTGTGTGTGTGTGTGTGTGTGTGTGTGTGTGTGTGTGTGTGTGTGTGTGTGTGTGTGTGTGTGTGTGTGTGTGTGTGTGTGTGTGTAAAACTTTTGGGTTAATAAAGTTGAGACAAATCATATTGCATGACCTTGATATGTTTACTGGGCTACATCTAAAAATCATAGTCAATAGGCAATAACTTGCAGAAAGGCTCACAACAGGAAAATCCATAATTGCAAATCTGCTGTCAAAACCTGTCAAAGATCAGCAAACCTATAAATCAAATAAGGAACTAGGCAAGCAATAAACAATAAACAATATCAATAAACAAAGTGGAAAAAGATGGGAACAAGTAATTTGGTAATAAGACTCAACTTTAAAGAACATAAAACCTTTACAATGGAACAAAGAAACAGGCCGTTTTTAAATACAACAACTAATCAGAAGCCACCCAAAGAAAATAAAAACAATAAAGACATGTTAGGGCGATAACAAAAAGACAGGACAAGGTTGCAAAATGACTAGAATCAGAACAAAACGGGCGGTGCTAAAAATCTAAACCTCATGAAAGAGGTATTATATGACTGTGAATGTGTTTGTCAGAGTGTGTACTTAAGAAAGCAACATTCACTGAAAGGTAGCCACACTGTAATCCCTTGCTGTGGCATGAAAGAAAAATAAAAGCTCCCTGAGTCTGCTATCTGCTATGTTCTTGAGTTTTGTCTGCAATCCATCTGAAGAATAAAGTGTTCCAGACAGGCCACCCAAGAGCCAGATGGATTATGCATCTGCACAGAGAGCTATGATCAAGAAGGCCAAACTGTCACCAGAGTAATATAATCACTCAATTTTATCAAAGCTATTAGAGAAGCAGAGGATCAGCTGTTTCTGTATACCCAGTGACTTCTCCTGTAAAATTCCTCTAAACACTGGTGGAGACTGAACCCAGCCCATCCTAAAGAAACTCTAAACTACCAGCCAAAAACACTGTCAGGTGCTACCTACCTGACTTGTTGAACAAAGCTGTCCGACACATGTCTGTGGGCATGTCATGGTGAACCCTCCTGCTTACATCTATACCTCATCCACACATCAGATAGAACTAACTTTAAACCTCTCCCCACCCCAAGTAAACTGACTTCAACTTATCCTCTCCCCAGAGTACAATGTAGGCCCAGAAAGATGTAATTCATGCATGTTTGTTTCGGTTGCAGGGAACACAGTGAGCATCCAATGAAAGATGTGAATCAGCTGCTGACTATGTGGTTTTTCACACAGACAAGGGAAACAAATATACCACCTTAATCTCGTCTGGCAACAACAATGGGAAAGACAGAAGAGTGGGAACTTGCACGTTCAAAAAACAGCTGATTACAGCTGAATTTGCGTAGCTTTGTAAAAAGGTCTTTCTATAATCAATCTGGTTATACTGTAACAATGTGTCACCCCATGTGTCCTTGGAGTTGTAGGCATGTTTTAAAAATTGTTGGATTGGGTGTTATAAAATCATGTATCCTGAACTTTGAGGGCTGCAAACGGTGCCAGTTGTAATTGTACATGCCACTTTCTATGTGGGCCCTCTGCTTAATCCCACTAACATTTTACTTAGGCTATAGCCACAATTTTCATATAAAAACGCTTTACATCCACATTATCGTGTTTAATAATTACACAAAAGTCACTAATCCACACTGAAACGTCTGAAAATGCTTACGTCTCTATACTGCAAATGAGTAAAACGTAAGATGCTTCAACCTGCGACATTTCTGCTTGGGTTTTTATTAACTTTGCGGTTCTTTGAAAATTTGTGACAATGTCAATAAAAGGCACTGTCAAATGTATAAAAAAAGCGGCATCGTTTTCAAAAAGCCTCCATTTTAACAGTCCACACTGTGATGCGAAAATGCCATTTTCACATTTATCCACTTTGGAGAGTGTTTTCAAAAAGCTACATTAGCTGTGACTGAAAACGGCATCTCAGTGTGATTTAATGGCCAAACCAGTGTTTTCAAATGAAAATGTATTCGTGTGGAAATGGCCTTACTGTGGAGTTACCATCTGGTCATCTCCACATCTTCAAATCTATTTCTTATGGCAGACATTCTGTCAGACCACAAAACCTCTGTAGTGGCTGCACTGTATGAAGGCTACCAAAACATCACTTGTCAGTATCCAGCATTACAGCCATGTAAGTTAAATCTGTTTGTAGATGTTTTTTTTCCTGTATTTTTTTTCTGTCCTATCAGGGAGGAGGAGTCAGTTTTAGGCCAAATGACTCACTAGCCTGTGTGCAGCAGGTGGGGGGTGTGGTTGAGCAGGAACCTGCATTGGGAGTTTGGGGCAATTAACATGGCACACCTGTTGATCATGTTTTTTCATGGCTTATAATAGCAATTTCTCTCTCTCTCTCTCTCTCTCTCTCTCTCTCTCTCTCTATCTATCTGTCTCTGTGAGTTGGCCTGCTGTGTGCGTCAGCACATGAGCTCAATGTAGTCACAGCAGCCAAGCCTGGGGTTCTCTGTGTTTTCTTTTTTTCTTCTAGACAGTTAGCAAAAAATACATACTCATGGAAAATATATTTTGATTTTTTTGTCTCCACTTCCAATAAAGGAAGCATAGTTTTTTCTGCCATCACTGTCTAGTTTGGTGCAGCTTTTTTTTTTTAGATAAAATAGAACACACAAAAAAAATCACGCAAATAAGGACACGTGTCTTCTATATATGTCTTTTAATATGTCTTTTAAATAAGCCTTTCAAGCTGCACTGGAGATTTCCCGTTACTGTACACAGTTCAGGACCTATTTAGTACAATCACAGAAAACCTTTATGACATCACCTCAATTAAAGTTAACCAAAGTGCTATAGTTGCTACACACATTATGATGAACTTCTTTTTTCTTCAGCTTCTCCCATTAGGGGCCGCCACAGCGGATCATCCGTCTTCACACCCCCCCTGTCCTTCACATCTGCCTCTTTCAAACCAATTACCTGCATGCAACATACCTCCTCCTTAGCCTTCCTCTTTTCCTCCTTACTGGTGGCTCCATCCTCAGCATTCTCCTATCCCTTCTCTGCACATGTCCAAACCATCTCGATCTAGCCTCCCTACCTTGTCTCAAAAACATCCTGCAACGTTCCTCTAATAAACTTGTTTCTAATCCTCTCCATCTTTTTCATTCCCAATTAAAATCTCAGCATCTTCAGCTCTGCTACCTTCAGCTCCAGATGCTTTAAAGGTACCTAAACTCATGCTTCAACGGTACCTAAACTCATCTACCTTCACCACCTCTTCTCCCTGCAACCACACCACTCCTCTGCCGTCCCTTTTATTCACACACATGTGCTCTGTCTTACTCCTACTGACTTTCATTCCCCTTCTTTCCAGCATGTACCTCCACCTCATCAGGATCTTCTCAACCTGCTCCCTTCTCTCATCAAAAATAACAACATAATCCACAAACATCATAGTCCATGGAGACTCCTGTCTGACCTCTTCCATGAACCTGTCTATCACCACTGCAAACAGGAAAGGGCTCAGAGCCGATCCTTGATGCAGTCCAACCTCCACTTTGAACCAGTTTGTCGTTCCTATTGCACACCTCCCTGCTGTCAGACAGACACTACAGAAGTAATAAGGGGAACAGACCAAGGAGAATGTTTATGGTTGTGGTGAGGGAAGACATGCAGATAGTTGGTTTGAAAGAGGCAGATGTAGAGGACAGAGTAGTATGGAGACCCACTGTGTCAACCACTAACAGGAGCAGCCAAAAGAAGAAGAAGAAGAATTGTATTTCTGGTTCCTGCTCTTCTTGATACTTCTATATTTTATTATACGTCATTGTATTTGTAGTATTAGTTTTAGTATTTTCTATCTATCTATCTATCTATCTATCTATCTATCTATCTATCTATCTATCTATCTATCTATCTATCTATGTTTGATCATTTATGTTTCATTAATTTAGCAGCCTGCTTAAGGTTTTGAGCATCATATTATAGAAATGGCAAATATAATAAGATCTTATTATAACGAAATAACCTAATGCCACTTTTCAGTACACGTTTTCGACTTCTCGACTTCCACATTTCAATATTGAATTACATTTTAATCTAAAATAAGCTGTTTAAAACATTATTATTTAGAATGAGTAAATGGAAAATAGTAATTGTGAATACAAGGTTTCATTTAAAATTTTCTCTTAAAGTAATGGAACGACAAGGACAAATCATGCTGTAAACTGAAGACATTTGGCTTTAGGGTCAGAAGGTCAACATAAGATCATAAACCAAATGTCATCTTATTTTCATTTAGGGCACCTGTTCAATATTTTTTTGAATTTTTTTTGTTAAGCTCTAGGTTTTACATTTGTGCATTTGCTGTTAAGAAAAACCTATAAATAGAAAAAAAAACTATTTACTGACTAAAACTTAAATCATGTGCTATACAGTTGCATAAAATGAGGGGTTCCATCAACAAAGTTTCTAGGTTATAAGTTCACATCTAAAAATAAATAACAAGAATGAATTATAGATGGGACTAAAGACTAATGTAATGTTATGTAATGACTAATGTTAGATCAAGTATTTAGGAAAGTTTTCTAAAATCATTTGGGGTTTCTTGCTATATTGTTTAGTATACATATTCTTTAAAATTCTATTATTTTTACCTTATTTTTTACATATATTTTATCACTAAACTGACTTACTTGACAATCTAAAAAAAAAAACTAACCAGCAAAGAAGTTTGAACAGGTCATGTTTTCCATGTTACAATATTCTTGACAGACTCTCTAAGGACCTCAGTGCTCTGTTTTGGTGTTCTACCTTTTCCAGTGCCATGACTAAAGCCTCTGCTTCTGGACATAAGAGCTAGTCATTAATGAGTAAGCATTTCCATGGTTTTTAATTTATGTATAAGAAGAAATAAAAATTGACAGTTAGAAGTGAAGTCAGAAATGACAGGACAAGTGGGTAAAATGTCAAATTTGTGAAAGGTCATCAATATCAACATCTATTTTTTCTGTTTCTTATTATTAAGTTAATTTTAATTATATGATTTATTTAATCATATTACACTTTATTGTAACTAAAGCAAGGTGACCTCCCCAGCAAAGCTCCATGCTCCTGAAGGCAGCTGATAGCACACCATCACAAGACCTACTCATGCCTTAGGCCAATGGTGCAGCCTCCCAAGTCTATAGGCAGATGATGTAGCCTGACAAGTCCTGCTCCTGCTATAGGCTGATGGTGTAGTAGGTTATTGAATGACCTCCAAATTCATGCTTACAACTAAGGTAAATAGAACAGCCTTCCAAGATTTGTTCTTGCCACCTAAACATACAGCTTGTCTCAGTCTGGTCACATAACTCCTCAGAGCTAGACTCCACTTTTAACGGAGCTTCTCGCCAAGCTGCCCCAGGTCTGACTCCAAGCCTCAACCTAAGCAGCCCACAGGGGCTGGATTGCTGAGGAGGTGGTGCCCCAAGGCAGTTATAATACCTCCAATAATAGTGACTTAAAGGAGTTGGAGGGGCTATGTCAGGCATATCTCCTCTGCACCCAGCACTGCTTGCAAAAGTGTATGTCACCTAAAAGTGCTATGGCACACTTACAGGTACATGTGTTTTTGTTTTGGTTTCTATATCATTGTTATTGGCTGTTTGTCTCACATGTCCTTATTGCTAACACCTTCCTAAGCTCTCCAGACCTGCCTGATCCATTCTGCACTGAGGAGGTCCTTATCAGTTGGAAACTATTTGCTGCTGCTGAAGATTGCTTTACATGGACAGCAAAACACTTGAGATTTCTGTGGATAGTACTACTTGTAAACCACAAATAAGACTTTGGATTGCATCTTTACCGGTAAACAGTTAAATAATGAGACTATAATGAATTAATATCTGGTGTTAGCCAGATGCGGATTGGGTCCTTTTGGAATTTGGTACCTCTCAAAGTTATTTTCTCATATTGTCTCAGGGAGCCTTTCCTTGTTACCATTACCTCTGGCTTGCTTATTAGGTACTAACACTATAATGTCAAATATATCATATTTGGAACATGTTTCTGAGACCTCTGCACCATTATTAATACTTTCCTCAAAAACCTGCTGTATACAATCTGAGACTTGTCTTCCTGCCCTCTTCCAATATGGCTGTATAGTTTGTGCTGTTACTGATTTTTTTATATGAATAATAGCAACTAAAAGCAACTAATAATTAATTGATATATTATATAGTAAAATCATGTTGAAAATATGTGAATGCTTAGTCATCACTGTATTGCATTTCATGGTGCCACAATGCAAAATACAAAGTTTTATTATTTATTAAACTAATTAAAAATTAAAATGTCTTCTTAAAATTTGTTTTAACTCATTCCATACTAGTGGAAATTAAATATTTATAAGGGATTTTTGTACATCCAACCTAATGTTGTAGCTGGCTAATATTTATCTTTTGTCTTCATCAGTGTTTAGTAAAACAATTAAATGATTATCAGAATCCATGTTATATTTACCAAATCAGAAAAGAAATTCAGAACACACAAACATAAGTTTTTTGTATGTATTTTCAGATTTAAAAACAATACATCAGCATGTCATTAGCATGCTTATGGGGGGCAATTCAAGTGACTTAAAGCAGTTAGGGGAAGATGAGGATGATGATGATGATGATGATGATGAGGAAGAGTGAACATTCCAAATAATCAATCTTTGTTTATGTTATAAAATAAACATTGTTGTGGTCGGTAAATTGCCAGAAATGCCCAATGTATCAAATATATATTCTTTAAAAAAAAAATCACATTTATAAATGGTAATCAATATATTTTTTTGTTTAAAGACCCAGTAAACTCTTTAATTTCCAAAAAGTATTTAATTTTCTGTCAATTATTTCAGATGTTCACAGGGTTAATAGAGGGATATATTTATAGAGACACATTTATACATTCAAATATTTTTCCTGTAAATCTGCTTTGTAACAATGTCCATGGTCCAAATCTGAATTGGATTTCTAGTCATGCTTTTGACTAGTTCATGTATATATAACTTCCTTTGTTCATAATATAGTATTGTTCAATGTTTGCTGCCTGTCTTTGTTCCATGTTTGATATCCATGTGTTGATCATGTTTTGGTTTTCTTGTTCTTGTTTGTCCGTAGTTCATGTTGTTTGTTCAAGGCTCATTTTTATTTTAATCTTGCTTTTCAGCGCCTCCCAAACAAAAGAGAATTAAAAAGCTAAATTCCGATTTTTGATGTTGCCTGTGTATTTGTGTGTGCTGCATAATCTGCCATCTTAGCCATTTTTCTTCTGGGTATGACAGTCACTGAAAGAATAAAAAGACATATGTAATCTAGCCATAGTAAAACACAAGTGAGACCCATTACGATTTACCTGCAAGTTCTCCTGCTTAGTCTCTTTTCACAGATGACATTCAAATACACTTCACTACATATATCCCTCCACCCAACTCAGGCCAGGAAACCATCTGCCTGCTTCTGAATGATCCCTTGCAGAGAGAAAACATCTAGGAGGGTGAATATAGCCATACTTTATATGCTAGTGCCAATTATATGTACTCCAACATCCAACAAAGGCTTGGCTTCTGAAAGTGGCAAAGTGCAAGTGCACCACCTAGAGGGCATAGTACCTGCTAGGAGGTCAATGCCTATTATTAAACGTGTAATATATGTGCATATTAAAATCTGTCAATAACTGATAACATAAGATTGGTTTTGTTTGTTTTGTTTTTCACAAAAAACTTTATAAGAAACATAAAGCTCAAAAATACTGCAGGTCCAAAAACAAACTAAATAATTCAAAATTAAAGAGCTACATAAATCAACCAGAAAGTTGAATTAGTTAATATAAACTTAAACAACACTTTTGTATACTTTTTGCAAGTATATGCAACCCAAAGTAAAATATATTCAGTTAACTATTCACTTATAATCCTAATGTAAGTGTGAACTGTACCCACATGACTGCTGAGCAGTTTTAGCTGATGTTCCACTAGATGTGGAAGATGTCCCATGTTTAGTTTGGTTGTGAACATTGTGATTCTGAAGGGCATTAGTAAAGTCAGGTACTGTGAGAGGTGAGGGGGTGTGGGGTGCATTCAGCATTCCAATTCATCCCAGATGTGTTTACTAGAAAAGAAAATCAGTGTTTTCTGTTTAAAAGATCTGTTTAAAATCTCTATAGTAGATCAATCAAGATCTTTCACTTCAACACATGTTAAATATATCTTGTGAGCTGGCTTTGTGCAAACAGAGCATTGTCATCCTGCAACAGGTTTTGGTCTCTTGGGTCTCCAAATTCAAGTCAAGGGAAAATGTAAGGATGCTGCATCCAAAAACATACAATATATTATATAATTATATAATCTATATATCTAAAATGTGACATTTCATGTGTTTGTGAAAACAATCAGAAAGGTCAAGATCAACTGTGGTAAAAAATATAACAATGTTTGCCCTTCAGTTTTTTTTTTTTATTATTAGAGTTTGTTACTTTACTGTGCACAATTCTACTGAAAATGTGAAATATTTGTTAACATGTTTCTGCTCAAAAACTGAAATAAAACAATATAAATAGAATATCCACTTTGAAAATATAATCATACTCAAAAAGCTCCCATTTTATTCAGAATAATTCACTTTAACATTTTATTAGAATAATTGTATTTTTAATGCTGAGACAACAGGTCACAATAACGGAACATGCTTTTATTTTAATGTCATTTTACATGAATATAGTCATTTTTAGCTTTTTGAAAAAAACATAACTTTGTCAAATGGCAGGATTTCTTTAAAATAAGTTACAGAATATAATAAAAAAATAGCATTGTACAAATATCAGAAACTGGTGGACTGTATTGTAAAATTTAATTAAAGCCACTATTAAATTATGGTTAAAAACGTACTTTATAATATGGTTATAATGTGGTAAAAATTGTATGTTGAACAAATGCTTTGTTTCTGATGTTGACACTGTAAATGAAAGGCAAATGTTCAGACCCATTTAATGACCCATGATGTCTGAGCTTAATTGCGGTTTGCAGAAAAGCGTCTATGAATTCACTTTTTTTTTCAACTGCAGGTAGCATGTGAGATGTAATGTAAAGATGATATACATGTATATTTAACTTATGATTTTAGACCTGCCTAAACATCATTATCTTCAGAAAAAAATTATAAACATTAAATAGGCCTACAATTTTGTTTAAAATCTAGCATTTTCGACTGGACAGTGATGTTAAATGCTAATTGTTTTCTTTGGTTTATTGGTTAAAAGCTATTCATATTTTCATTAGATTCAAACAATTTGTATATAATTATATACATAATGTAAGCCTAATATTGTTTGTTAATGTTCACTGCATTTATCACTATATTTATCTGTAGTGTAACTCTGAATATATCTTCTCTTGAAGGTAAGAATATCAATGCAATCAATAATCCATCAATATTATATGAAAGCAACGGCCTTTTGACTGATTAGCCTCGGGCTATTATTAAAATTTTAATGCTGATGAAATTGGTCTCTTCATTGTCCTTGTTTCCACCATCATCAAAACACTAACTATGTATATGTATATGTATATGTATATGTATATGTATATGTACATGTATATGTATATGTATATGTATATTGAATAGGCAATTTCCTGAGACACTTTATGATGGCTTTGTCACTCATTTGTGGTGTATATAAATGTACAGACAGGTCTAAAAGCAAGTCACTTGTCATCAGTGCAGCCTTTGCCTAAAAGGTCATGCTTAATGTGCAGTCATTAGTATCCTTTTTAAGTGCCTCCATTTGTCCTGCAGTGCTTCTTTAAAGCTGTCTGTCATGAGGAAGTAAAACACAGGGTTGATTACACTGTGAAAATATGCAATAGGTCGTGACACGATGTATATCGCATTGATAGTATCTACGATGCACAGTGACAATTTTAGTTCAGGAAGCCTTGATGCGAGACGCATAATCCTCATTATATGGATGGGTGTGTAGAGTACCAGAAACATTAATGTTGCAATCCTCACAATCCTTACTGGCCTTTGAAACTTTGTCTTCCTCATCTCCTCTCTTTTCATTAGTACAGAGACCATCCGTTGTGACGATATAAACAAAGCCACAAGGGGCACCACAAATCCAGTTATAGTCAGGACACTGGTGAAGATCAGATTTACTTTGGGCACTCCGAGGCTTCCAAAATCACGACACACTGTCCAGCCATTTTGCTCCAAATCCTGGATGATTAAGACCATGAGAGGAGCAATTTGAATGGTCACCCAAATCCAGTTCACAATGGTGATGCATAATGCAGCTTTAATAGTCAACAGGACGTGTTCTCGCTGTGGGTGACACAGCAACAAGTACCGGTCCACACTTACCCACATCATGAAAAGAATGCTTGAGTACATGTTTACATTGAGGATGTAGCGATTTATCACACATAGTGAAGAATTAAATTTTTTTAAGTTGAAAGCGTAGTTGTAGGACAGTTCAGGTAAAGTGCAAAAGAAGATGAGATCAGACATAGATAGGTTGAATAGGTACACATTTGTGGATTTCCAAGCAGGAAGGCAAAAGATATATCCTAGGACCACCACTAGGTTTCCTAAAAACCCAATCACAAATTCAAGACCATACATTGGTGAGAGGTAATACTTCTCAAATATTGGAGTGAGGACACTGGAACAGTTATCCTGCAGACAAAAACATTATTGTACATATAATTATTGCAAATAAATAGTTCTATTTTCATGCTAATGCAAGTGCAATTCATAGGTTAACACTAGTGTATTGTTAATTTTGGCTGGGTGTAATCCAATATATTTGCCCCTGGACTCTACTTCTATTTTTGTGGTCATAAAAAAAGCATTGCACTCATTGCATTTAAATTGCTGTAAATACAACATACTTCATTATTATGTAAAAATATAAAGCAACTTATTTTTCGACTACTAAATAACAATGAATATTATAATGTCAGCGCATAAACGTTATTGTAGAGCGTTAAGAAAATAGAAGCTGATTCGATTAGACAGTTTTCAGTATAGTGATCACTGAAACAAAGCCCCTGTTTATATTTGTGCAATGTTAACACCTGCGCTTATGCTTGCGAAAATACGACCTTGTTTTCGAAAGAGAGATCCCGCCATGAAAATAAAGTCCAAATTCTCTGTGGTAAGAGGATGTTGACAGAGATTATATCTCTGCAAGAACTAATTTCACACTGGGGATTTCCCATCACAATAATGAGATTTATTTAGAGCATGAATCCTATTGGCTATTACCTGATGTTTATGTATAAAGAAAAGGTTTAAAAGACCAGGGTTATTACTACTAAACAATTAATGCATCCTCCTCGGTTCATGCTACAGACTGTACATGGTATAACTACTCATGTAAATGTGATATTCTAGTTTTTGTTTAGATAATAAATATCTCTTTAGAGTTTTAATTAGTATTTTATTGTCAAATTTATGGTTTAAATAAAATTATAATTATAAGTCTTATAACATAAGATTATAATCGCTTGACTGAAATAGATTTAGTTAACCTTTCATTTCAAGTATTTTCATACAGATAATCAAACACGGAAAATTGATCAACCCTAATAGATTTAGAGTTGTCCCTCTCTGTCAATGCCTAAAGATACTCAGTCAAATTATAGAAAAAACATTGTTTTGCTCTTAGAAAGGGTGAAAAAATAAGGTTTTTTTTGTAGGGTTTGTAAGCTTTCTGGAAATTGAGAACCTTTAATTATCCAAGAAACTATTATTGAACCCTTCAAGAAACATGTAAAAAGAGTAGATGTTAAAAGTACATTTATATTAACACAAACCAATGTATTAGGTAACATTAGATAACATTTATGCACAGTTCACACAATTTTTAAGAATTAAACTGTAAGCAGAAAGCTACTTATTTTATATAGATAGATAGATAGATAGATAGATAGATAGATAGATAGATAGATAGATAGATAGATAGATAGATAGATAGATAGATAGATAGATAGATATTCTAGTTGTTTCAGTTATAATACTGATAATAACCTTATCAGTAACCTTACTAAAGTAACCACACTACGTTCTCAAAGCATGTAAATGTAGATAATTCTTACCATTGTGCCTTTTGGTCTGATAGCTTTGGGGGTGTGAAATCAGCTTTTCAAGACTCTTATTCCAAAAATCATTGCGCCACCCATTTGTTGCACATCATCATTAAGTGTTAAGTGTACACCGTATTTATTCGGTATTTTTTTTAACTAGAGATCTGATGCGATGAAACACTGATGCAATCTGATGCAATGATCGCTTAGTTGATTTTCGTCTATCTTTCTCTGCCTCTACATCTTTCTTTCACTCCTGTTTAATTGCTTATCATTGTTTAGGTGACCTTTGTAGAGATTGCAAATGTAGAGGTTCAAGGTTTTGAAAAACTCAACATTGTTGATCAGTTTGGAGCTTTTCAAGTGTCTTGTACTATAAGGTTTGATTCCAGGTGTGATTCCAGCTGTGTTGCTCCACCAGGGTGGTTATACTATACAAAAAAGTGTATAAACACTTTTAAAAATGAAAAGTCTCAAATAACCTTTATAGTTTTATATGCAAGTTTTATTGTTTAGACTTCTGTTAAGCTAGAGTTTTTAACGTTTTTTACTATACAAGTAAAACAATGCTAAAACCATTGTTAAAAAAACCTTTTAAGTAAAATTTTAATTTAAATATATTTGCATTGCTTAGTTGCTTGAATATAACATGAAAGAAATCGGGTTTTGGATTAACAAAGCCTGCATCGCCTTTTAGATGCCTTTAGGGCACCAGACTTCAGAGCTGTTTTCTAATTCCTAGAGGGTGCCTGTGATCCTCATGTGGCAAGTCTTTTGTTGCATAAAATACCTCTAGGGCTACAATTATAATAATTTTTACTGCTAATAATTTTTACTTTCTTTTACCTGTAATACTATATAGTTTCATTGTATTAGTAATAATATCAAATCTCCTTCTTTCTTTTTCTTCTTTCGGTTGCTCCCTTTAAGGGTCGCCACAGCAGATCATCCATCTCCATACCTTCCTGTCCTCTACATCTGCCTCTTTCAAACCAACTGCCTGCATGTCTTCCCTCACCACATCCATAAACATCCTCCTTGGCCTTCATCTTTTCCTCCTTTCAGCAGTCTTCTACCAATATACCCCATGTCCCTCCTCTGCACATTTTCAAACCATCTGAAGGGCACCTCCCTCACCTTGTCTCTGAAACATCCTACATGCGCTGTCCCTCTAATAAACTCATTTCTAATCCTGTCCATCCTCATCACTCTCAGCATCTTCGGCTCTGCTACCTTCAGCTCCACATCCTGTCTTTTAGTTAATGCCACTGTCTCGAAACCATACCACATAGCATGTCTCACCACTGTATAAACTTTCCCTTTCACTTTTGCAGATACCTAGCTACACTCTCCCCTGCCAACACCTTACAGTCTCCAATCTCCTTCAGGTTGCATCTCCTACATAGAACATAGTCCACCTGTGTGCACCTTCCTTCACTCATATACATCACCCTATGCTCCTCCTTCTTCTTAAAATACGTATTCACCACTGCCATTTCCATCCTTTTAGCAAAATCTACCACCATCTGCCCTTCCACATTCCTTTCCTTAAGACCATACCTACCATTCACCTCTTTATCACCTCTGTTCCCTTCACCCACATGCCCCTTGAAGTCTGCCCCAATCACCAATTATTCTTTCCTAGGTACACCATCTACCACTTCATCTAACTCACTCCAAAATTTTTCTTTCTCCTCCATCAATCCCACTTGTGGAGCATTGGCACTGATGACAATTATCATCACCCCTTAAACTTCCAGGCCAACAGTAGCCTAATTTCTTACGGTACCCTGTTGGCTAACAATACCTGTGGCGGTCGTTGGTAACCCAGGCCACGACCGATCCGATATGAAATTCTGGTTTGTGATCTGCATATTTGATTTGGCACATGTCTTACAGTGGATGCCCTTCCTAACACCAGTCCAGTCTTCTTCCATTGCTCCCAGATTCATTAACGTTGCTTGTGAATCCAAAGTAAGTGCTGTCGATAGTGGACAGAGATTAGCATGGGAATATTTGCAGATGCCCTTAGACCCAATATCTCATGAGAAAAAAACCTTTCCCACTTTGTTTTGGTCAAACCAAATTCTGGCCCTCATTTTTGGTGTGTTCAGATCACCAGCAACTCAGAACCCTCTCTACACACATTGTGTTTACTGCTGCCTGTTATTACTTATAATTTTGTTTCATGGTTAAGATTATTATCTAACTGTAATTTTTTGGTCTTTTATTGCAGAGTACAATTGTCTTGGCCAGATCTATGCATCATACTGTTTGATTTGGTGGCTTGTGAAAGAAAACATTTCTAAGAAACAGTCACATAATATTTTCCTCAGAAACCAAGATGCCTTGAAACTGTGTAAACAACACAGATAACTTCTGCTACATTTGTGAAGGTTATATTTGCATCTCAAAAGTGCAATATGGCAGTAGTTATAAAAAAAAGGCACACCACCTATATTTTGGAGGCAAAATAGAGATAAGGACTAGAGTTGGGCCCGTCATTTTTGTTGCAGTACATGTGCAAATTATCTGCGTCATTGGTTAACTACTAACACTTGAATTTAGACTATTTCCCATTGAACTGTGGGGCAGTGAGTGATGGGCATGGGGAGAGATTCCACCAGTACGCATGGAGGAAAGATACTAAGGGAAATGGAATCCATTCATGCTTGCCAATTACTGCTGGAATCTCTTTAGGGATGAGCCTACTGCAGTTCACAGGAGACTAGCCAAAAAGCATCATTTAAATACCGAATAAAGATGGAACCTTATTTAATGTAATGTTAGAGCTTGTATTTTGTATTCAAGCTCTGTACATTGACTTTTAAAGCTTACATTTCATAAGCTTTAAAAACTATAATTTTGAGGTTGAGCCTTAATAGTCTGGGAAGCTATACAGCATTGGAACCAACCCACACACAATTCGATAAATTTTTCATGAACAAAGCATAAAAATATTTCATGAAAAAAAAAAAAAAGGATGGAAAGTTATGCTATTAGTATTAATGAAAAATATATATACAAAACATAATACATTTAAAATGCCTCTCCATTCGCAACTCTGACTCCTACAGAAGTCACAACAGACAATTCTTGGAACAGCAAGTACACCAAGTTACAATAGTAAAGTCTGTCAGCAGATGACTGGCCTGAGAAACTGGCACTGCAACCTAACCTACCCTGAGGCTAACATAGCATAGCTTTTCTGTTTTATTTCAAGCATGTTTGGAATGCGCAGACTTTACTTTCTGTACTTTCTAGCTGTCCTCCAGAGGATTTGGCTACAGCAGTTTTTTCTCTAACATAGCAGAGACGTCCATTAAAGGAATAAACGTCAAAATGTTGGGCATTAGAGCGAGCTATGTATCTTTCTCTAAAAGAAAAGAGGAAGTCTACACTCGGAAGCACTGAGGGTCAAGCCACAGTGTGAGTCACAGCCATATTTGAAAAGTCTTATAGAATATATAGAACTGCCCAGTATTTATGAATCTTTCTACTACACAAAACACAAGGAATAACAATACTTTAAATGCAGTAATATGATCTCAAATAGTACAATTTCAAATAGCAGTAGTAATACGTTTTTGCAATAATTTCATCACTATTATAAAAGGGTTAAATATTGTTATTTGAAAATATCTGATTTGTGTAACTGTGAAAAACAAACACACTCTGCTTTATTACTATCATGTAATCCCTCGGTTGCAACAACTCACCAGGACAGAAATATTTGGATGAATAAATGAACATTACAAGTAAAAATTCTGCAAAAACTGTCCTAATATTTTTCAACAGTAAACAGATTTAGGCATTAAAAAAAAAAAAAAAAAAGTCGCAAAGGTTGCAGTGACTTACAGGAAACACACGAGGGCAGACGTTAGCTCGTGGTTACGGTGTGTGATGCCTGCAAAAAAGAAAAAGAAAGAAAGAAAGAAAGAAAGAAAGAAAGAAAGAAAGAAAGAAAGAAAGAAAGAAAGAAAGAAAGAAAGGTTCTAAATAGTATTAAATATTTAGCAGTTTTACTTACAATAACAAACTGTACAATAAAATTGCAAAATGTATTTTTAATTATTAACTAAATGTAATAATTTAGTTGGACTAAATAATTCACATGACTAAATCACGAAGTACTTTGTTCAATCATTTATTTACAGTAACCCACTATGTGGAATAATGAACATTTTTGTCTACGCTGTACAGTGAAACGGGGGTAAAAAGTCATTCTTGCTTAGCAGCCTCCGAAAGATGCATTCAGATAGCAGAAACTCACATTAAACTGTGATATAAACTGGTTCCTCACTTAGATAACCATAAAAGGCAGATTGAGAGAATTTCACAGAAAGCGGTGGAAGCAAAGAAGATGTGGTTTAGAGATCATGGAACTAGCATGTCCACAACTAAGCAAGGTCAAAACCAAAAGATGAAATATGTGTAATGTGGCTGCAAGTAGGGTCAAAAAAGATCAAGTTCCAGACTTTTGTTCCTCTTTTTAACACGGTAAATTAAAGTAAAGTATAGTATTGTTAGAATTGTAGTATAGTATAGTGACCGATTGTAAAATGTTTATGCTTTTGCTTAATTGAATTAATTCATTTATTTTTTATTTGTACTATTTGATATTTATTATTAATGCCTACTACTTTGATTTGCGGCATTCCATTAATAACAAGACTTGTTTTATTACAAGAGTTTTATTTCAGAGTTTTAGCATTTCTCTGCTTAATAATAACATTAAATGTAATAAAAAAAAAAGACAGTAATTATATTATATTTAACTGTTTTAAATTCAAAAGGCTCAATTCATTGCTTATGATTATACAAAAATAACAAGCGTTTAAGTGGAATAAAACAATTTTACTGCTGAAAGAATATTATCTGGAAAAGAAATTGGTTTGCTTTTTTTTATGGTTTCATTATTTTTTAGATAAGTTACAAAATATATTGAAAAAATGACAATAATCACAGGAAAGAAATATTCTACAAATATCATAAACAATATATACATTTATGTAAACTATAAATTAATGCCACCAGTTTAGCCAAAAAATGTATTTTTGGTCATTGTACTACAGTAGACAGAAAGTCTACTGCAAATATGTCATGATTGTGTATTTGGGGTACAAGAAACAATGCATATATACACTCTCTGTTTCTTCAATCAGGTACAGTAGTTACAAGTGAAGATCTTTAGTGAATGTTTATACGAAACAGAAAGATAATGTGATCTTACTGAATTTGACCATGATTTTTTTTTTTTGTTATTTATTTGGTAAGGGGGAAATAGCGGGATGCTTGATATGTTGGACTTGCTTAATGTCTGGTCATTAGCGTTCTTTTAAGTTGTCTCCACTTGTCCTGCAGTGCTTCCTTAAAGCTGTCTGTCATGAGGAAGTAAAACACAGGGTTGATGGCACTATGAGCGAATGCAATTGGCCGTGTCACTATGTACCCCACATTGATGTAGTCTTTGACACACTGTGAAACGTTTAGTTCAGGAAGACGTGACGTAATCCGCACAATCCTCATCACATGGATTGGTGTGTAGAACAGCAGAAACATTAGAGTGGCAGTCCTCACAATTTTTACTGGTCTTTTGAAGGATGTCCCAAGCACCTCCTGTCTTTTCCTGAGGACAGTGACCATTCTTTGTGATGATAGAAACAAAGCCAACAGGGGCAGAACAAATCCAGATATGGTTAGCATTATGGTGTAGATCAAATTATTTTCGGGCACTCCCAGGCTCGCAAAATCATGGCACACTTTCCAGTTATTTTGCTCCAAATCCGTGATGATAAAAATGATGAGGGGAGCAATTTGAACATTTACCCAGATCCAGTTCAGGGCGGTGATGCATAATGCTGCCTTCAGACTCAACAGGATGTGTCCTCGCTGTGGGTGACACAGCAACAAGTACCGGTCCACACTCACCCACATCATAAAAAGGATGCTAGAGTACAAGTTCACATGAAGAATGTAGCGATTGATCACGCATAATGCAGAACTGAATTCCGTCTTGTTGTGAGCGTAGTTGTAGGACAGCTCGGGTAAAGTGCACAGGAAGACGAGGTCAGACAGAGACAGGTTGAACAAGTACACATTCGTGGACCTCCAGGTAGGGAGGCAAAAGATATAGCTTAGGACAACAAATAGATTTCCAATGAAGCCAAAGGTAAATTCCAGACCATACATTGGCGAGAGGTAATAATTTTCTAATATAGGAGTGAGGAAACTGGAACAGTTGGAGTCCTGCATAAAGAATATTGTACATATAATTACTTCACATAAAAGGCTCTAATTTTATGCCATTCTAAGTGTATTTCGCTGGTTAAATCTCGTGTCTTGGGTTATTGGTTGTGTGTAAACAAGCAAATCATGGATTATGAAATGTACTGATTAAAATCAATCATGCATTATGACAATGCAAAATTCTGTGTAAACAGCAGGCCAGCTATAACAGGGAACTGCTGAGAAGTCTTACACAAAAACACATAGAGGCCGTTTAAACACTGAGAACATTGCGAAATAATTTACAAATAAAAGATCATTTCCCAATGGTTACATCTAGAACATTTAAAAACTTCAAGAGTCCGTCTGTGTTTAAGCCTACAACAGAATGTTTCACTATCAAAAAGGATCTAACGTAGTTGTGCTACAGATAAGAACCATAAATAAGCCAGTGCAATAATAAAAAAATACCCCTTGAAGGAGATTTAAAAAGAAATAAGAATTGACACTATATTTATAACCAACCAATGTTGAGGGTAGATTTACATATAAATTAAGAATGAACTCTCTTTCTGTAGTAAAGTAAGAAATATAGAAAGTTTTATTTCTATATAAGTCTATAAATATATATACAGTATAATACCTTTTACCAGTAATGGTACTCATTAACAAATATTGGCATGTATATTTGATGGATTCTTACCATTGTGCTGTTTGGCATGTTGGCTTTGAAAGTGTGAAGTCAGCTTTTCAGGGTTCCTTTTTACAGACATCATAGCACCACCCATTTTCAGCACATCATCATTAAGTGTGAAGTGAACACTATATTTCATTGGAATTGTTCTAACCAGAGATCAGATGCTATCATACAATGATGCAATATTTTCCAGTGATCACTGCTGCTTCTTCTTTTATCTTTTCCCTTCTTTTTGTTGTCATCTGGGACCTTTGCAGAGGTGTAGATGGAGGGGTGATACGTTTTGTTGACTCAACGTTGTTGACTTAGTTTAATGGAGCTTTTGTGAGAGTGTTGTACATTAAGGTTTGATTCCAGCTGTACCATTGTTGGTCAATCATTGTGGCAATGCAGTGCAAACAGAAACACCTGAAGTGCTGAAGTGAACTGAAACTGGGTTTAGTCTCTTACATATTACAAATAACCTTGATAGATGTCTATAGCAGTTTATTTAACAACGTCACTGTATCATTAATACTGAAACAGCATTTCGGAATCTTTAAACAACATGAAAATTATCATGTTGATAAAAATTATCATGCACTTTCAGTGCAAATCACAAAAGCCAGCACTGACAGACCCTTGGCACGTTTTTCATCTCCTAGAGAGTACGAATAAGTACCATCCATAATCATATGCTACATTTTGGCATAAAACTGTAAATCTATTAGTCATTTCTCAAGTCATAATTTTGCATTGCACTGTTTACTAGTCATAAATAACAGTTAAATGATTAGATCATCAGTGCATAGTGACTAATCTTTATTTCCCCTTATATTTGTATATATAGTTATAGTCATAGTCATATGTTAATATTATAGTCATACATCAACACTGACTCTCTCCTTTTATCTTCTATTAACAGAAGACATGCTGTTTCAGGAAGGTTTCATGTCTGTGGGTCTATGTGTCACATATTTTCATGTTATCACTTCCTCAGAGTACACCTCAAAGTAAAGTCAAATGAGAGCTCCTTAACATGAAACCAGAGCACACAGTTAATCAAGTCTAGTCAAGAAGCTTTTATTGTCATTTCAACCATATATAGCTGACGCATTACACAGTGAAATGAAACAACATTCCTCCTGAACCCTGGTGCTACATACAACAATCACAGAAAACAGAAAACACAGGGCTAAGGACTAGTAAATGTCCTCACCACATAAAGTGCATATGTGCAACCTGGTGCAAACAGTGCAAAGACAACACAAGACAGTACACTGTAAACCCTAGTTCTGTCATTACTTAAATAATCAAGTAATCTTGAGTTAACACTACTTGAAATTTTGTATTTTCTAACCCTAACTCAAAAATATAATTTAGATTAACTTACTTAGCTCCAAAATACTTCAACTTAAAATTTTGACTGTTATGAACTCAAAATCCTGATTCATAAAAATAGCCACTCTGGTCTCCTTTCATGGTGATTGGTTATTTAAGGACTTCTGCCTGGCAACAAGAGAACTAATGCAGTGATTGGTAGAATAATCCTATAGGCGGTCCTTAATGCCTGTTGCTGAGGCCGGAAAATTCTGGAATTGT
Source organism: Silurus meridionalis (assembly GCF_014805685.1). Lineage (NCBI taxonomy): Eukaryota > Metazoa > Chordata > Actinopteri > Siluriformes > Siluridae > Silurus > Silurus meridionalis. The sequence continues at coordinate 13,183,240 of NC_060903.1, forward strand.
TCTTCTCGTCTTTCGCCATTTTAAACTCGGTAAGTAAAGTTATTATGCAGAAATTAACTTGAATATATTATTTTAATTGTCAAATATGTTTAAAGCTTAATTTTACATTTTACAAAGAACCGCCCAGTCATCCTTACAAATCTTTCAGACACGTTGTAACATTTGCTAACTTTGCTAACATCGCTATCAATTTTGTGAACATTATTTTAGAAATCATATTGAGAAACTGAATTTGACTTGAAAGATGTAAATTCTTTATACATTAGTTAATCGTGTGTTTTTAGGAAGAAAAAAGTGTCCTTTAGCAGTCCATCTTCACATTTATCATCAATAATTAATTGTCTAGCTAACCTATCCGTTTTTGCTGGTTTAGGCTGGTTTAAATGAAACATTAATTTTGAATATTATTAATTATAATAAAATATAATTTTCTTTATGATGTTTTGTACAGCAACTTGAGGTTAGTGATTATTAGTCTCATTTACTATAAGACAACTTGAAAGCCTTTCATGTTTTCAACATTCATTTCAAATTAATTGTGAATGGTTGTGGCATTAATGGAATTGTATGTTTTCTCGTAAAGTCAGCCCAGCCAACTGAGGTCCGAACCCTTGTGCTGCGAGGACTGCCTGTCCTGCTCGGGGATGATGAGTCTGCTTTTTTTAAGTCATGTTTGGTAAGTTCATCTGATTATAACCTGTTTACATTTTAAGAGCTACCTGTGCTCACAGCAGTCTCAGTATTTCAGGATCATGTTGATTTTAAAGCAATAGTTCACCCTAAATGAAAATTTGCTTAAGATGTACTCATCTTACAACACTCTCAGGAAACAAAGGAACAGAATTGTCAATGCCCTGACAAAGGCATTGTCAGTGCCTTTTCAAAAGAATAATAATAATCCGTTTAAGGGTAAATAAGGTACAAAAATTGGCTGCCCTGGTCACATGTATGTATGTATGTATATATACATTATTACACATGTATATTTGTTGCAAAACATTTATGAATAATAAAAATACATTTATATATGTAAACAATTTGCTTTGTGCTTACTTGTGTGTGGCTAATGTGGTAGTATGTGGCTGATAACAATGTCAATATAAGTGATGTGCATATATTTAGTGTGAAATCTGCTAAATATGCATTGATGTTCTACAATAAATGCATGACCACAATATAGATTTATTCTTGTCTTCACTAGGTGTCTGATCATCGCAATTCTATCCTTGATGTGCCAGTGGGGATCTTATTTGAGCACACCGATCTTCAGCCCCCCAACTCCTTGCATTTCAATTCCTCGATTGGCATAATTCTTGAAGGTCAAATGGTGATGGACAAGATGCCGGACCTCACACAAGCAATGTGTGTCCTCTTTGGGCTAATTTATGCGTTAGACCTGAATTACCCCAAATCCCTTGCAAACACTTTTGATTTTATACAGCGGGTACTGATGTCAATGGGACAGAATGCCCTCAAGCCCAAAGTACAGTCTTTGGCAAACCAGCTTTACTGTTAAAAATGTTTAGTTGTTTATGTGCACAAAGTTGCAGCAGTGATGTTGTGCAGAAGTTAAGGTGATGTTAATTCTGATGTTTTTTTTTTATTTACACTGAAATTGAATTCATTATTCTGTATATTTTTGTAGAGTGTGGCTGTGACCAGTTGTGTTTTATTTATTGAAATTTAAATGTTTTAACATATAAACAATACATGTTCAATGTTCAATATGATGTTCAATGTGTTTTTTGGACTGAATAAAGATTTAACAGTCAAAAGAACAATAATATTAGTCAATTCAATTTATAATCATTTGCAATTTCAGTTTAATTGTTAAGTTGACTTGAATATGTAAGTAAGTGAACTTAATAGTTTAAGTGCAAATTATAAAACACCAAGTTAGATGAACTTAACAATTTAAGTACAGTCTACATGAGCACCAAGTTAAGTGAACTTAACAATTTAAGTACAGTCTACATGAGCACCAAGTTAAGTGAACTTAAATAAACAAGTTAAAGAAAATCCATTACTCAATTCAATTGAGTAAACGAGTTTACTCAATAGGTTGAGTTTATTGAACTTATTAGGGTTTTCAGTGTACAGGACAATACAGGACAGTGCAAGACTAATACAAAAAACACAAAATAGAAAATAGCTCTGCCAGCACATCAGCATACTAACCACAACATCACACCAATTTCTGCCTTGTTTGCTATCTATTTTTCTCAAGACAAATAGGTACCCTTGAATTGATCACTTCTTCCTTTTCAGCAAAATGTTTGCAACCCGCTTCTGGTGCTTCATATAGAATATCAGACTTTGCTTAGTGTTTTCTAGATGTGTATATTAACATTGTACCTTTGCATGTTTTTATCTTTAAGCACTGAATCCTTTGTGACATCCACTGATTGTGGACAGGCCATAAATATATGAGAGCCCAAACACCATCCTATAGCATTCAATCCTACATACTGGTTAGTCATGGTTCTGGATGGGCAATCAGTCTGTTTCAGATTGAAGTAAAACAACAGCTAATATAGCTTTGGGCACATCTACTGAGAACTTTATCTCCTTGATTGCACCAAAGAAGGTAAGCAATGATGCTGGTGTTTAAGCTTTAAGCACATGTAGGGTATTTAAACACATGTAGGGTATTTAGCTGAGTTGTTGTGACAAAACATTCATTGAAATTAACCACACCAATGATGAGCAAGAAACTGGTATTAGCTTTTAGTTTCAGTCTATTTTCTGGGATGCTTTGAAGATCATTAAGAGTTCAGTCCAAAACATTGATCTTATCAACTCTATATGAAGTGAACTCTGATGTCTTTCAGTCATTCAGCAGCATGCTTTCTCGAATATTTCACACCTGATATGACACTGGTTTTTATACAGATTGATTGTACAGATATTTTGCCAAAACACATTCTGCAGTCTGTCTTTTACTTCAAACATACTGATGGGTTTAATTTTTAGCACTTAGCTTTATCTGCACTTTAAAGTGTTGTATATGTCAAAGGCTTATATATATATATAGATAGAAAGATAGATAGATAGATAGAGAGAGAGAGAGAGAGAGAGAGAGAGAGAGAGAGAGATATTTATGAGTACATTTTTATATAATATGATTCCCTTTCCATTCATACATGTTTATATCCTAAATAAAGGTTTTCCTTTACATAGTATGTATGTGTATGTCATTAATCATGATCATCAAATCAAATAAATCGCAGTAGAAACTTATTTTAAATCTAACTGCTTAATGATCCTGACTGGTGGTCTCTATTGGTGAGAAACCAAATTAACACAATTCAACAAGTCTCCTTTCACTACAGCCACAGATGTGCATCATACATCACCTCCAGCTGAAGCATCAATATTAACCTCATAAAACTTAGAGGAGTATGTTTTTTTTTTGCACAAAAACATTGTGTGTCTTTTGAGCAAATTCTACAGGAAAGAAAAAAAGCAAACGTATCAATTATTTAAAAGGCTTAACAACTGTTTTGACCTCTTTTAACCTTTCCTCACAATGTCCAGCTTTTCTTAAAAATGGCCTTAATACATTTCTTCTTTTCTTTCAGCAATTGTGGAATGGGGGAAAAAACAGCTATTAATTCTAAACTAATATATTTGATCTTGTGCAGTCTGCTACAGGCTGCTGTAAATTGCGAGCTCTGACTAGGGCGCTCTCCAATCCAATCAAAAGACATAAAAATGTCAGTGTTATTGCATGCATTCTAGATGGTCCCATTGTCCTGTATTTGGAGCTACAGGCTCTGTTGATTCTGAAAGCTTCAAGGCAGTTTTCTTTGATCCTGGCAACACATGATGGCTGAAATATGAATGGACAGAAACTCTAAGCAGAGCAACTAAAAGAGAAGCTATGAAATGAGGAGAATAGACTATTGGGGAAAAATATGTAACGCAATTTCATTTTAACTGCACTAATTGTATTAACTTTCTTTCGGCTTCTCCCGTTAGGGGTCGCCACAGCAGACCATCTGCATGTTTGATTTGGCACACGTTTTTATGCTGGATGCCCTTCCTGACACAACCCTCCCCATTTATCTGGGCTTGGGACCGGCACTAAGGCTTGTGCAACCATAATGGCTGGGGTTGGTTCTCTGACCGGGGATTGAACCCGGGCCGCAGCGGTGAGAGCGCCGCATCCTAACCACTAGACCACTAGGGAACCCAACTGCACTAATTTTATTAACACGTGATTAACACGCGATTAACAGGTGCATTTTTGTTTAACCATTTTGACTACAAATATAAATAGATATAAAAATGGGGAAATTAAAACCTTCAACACAACACACATTTATTCACGTCCTTTCTTTATTCAGAAATGTTTAAAACTCGACAAAAAATATTTTTTATTCACGAAACAATTGTTTTACTGATGCGCCAAGTCTCAAGTCAAGCACCAAAATCCACCATGAAGCACACATCCGGCTATTAAAACCGTCCGTGTGGAAACATGCCAAAAGTTTCGTTTGGTGTCATGACGATTATGTCATTTAAAACACAATAATTATTTTAAAACATTTACAAAAAAATTTTCATGAGATGCCGTGTCATCTGAGAATGACTGTTTGAGCAACTGGCTCCGTGCGAAGAAAGGGAAGTAATGGGTACCTGTGGTTTTTCTATGTTATTTTTTCTCCATGTGTTTAATAGACATGAACAAATTCTTTGAAAAACAAGTCTACCATCTTTGAAACATGTCTATGTTTATCATGGTTTCATTAATAATAAACATACATTTACATAAAGCATTGATTAGAGTATCAAAAACTTGAAAAGTATTCATTTAAGGTATATTTAGAACAGATAATAATGTGCCATTAAGTTGTGATTAATCACGAGTTGACAATTATGTGATTAATCGTGTTTACATATGTTATTTTATTATTATAGTGTGTAGGTCAGCAGAGACGGCTTTGCTGGCCCTGATGGCATGCCACTGGTTATAACCATTACATCCATTACATATTTTTCGAGGGTATCTAAAATTGTTTCCCCCCCACAGATTAAACGATCAAATTAGGGATGGTAAATTATTGGAATAAAAGTGTGCATCAGCAATTTGGCATCATTTGTAACAGATTTACATCTGTAAAAAAAAAAAAACATTTATTTATATTTCATTATTTGTAGGTGCGTTATATTTTTAATATTTCGAAAGTGACTAATAATTTGTGACCGATATTTTATATGTAGACTGATTTCTCCCAGCTGAATTGTTTCTCAAGCGTGTTCTCAGCACCACTGCGTGAATATGACGTGTCACAATACTACTATGACCGAGGTGTATCCTGAGAGTCACATTAAATATATCTACCTGGAGAAAGAATGGAAATCAAACGGCTGGTTTTATTGATTTTTTATTGATTTTCTTCCTTATTTATTTTTCACTGCAAAGGCCTGTTTGTTTAAGGGCCATTTTTTAGGAGTCAGAAGGCACCTAAGTAAATTCATGATTTGCTGTCTGTCTGAACCAAAGAAATAAAAGCGAACTATCTGTACCGTATTTAATTGCAAAGCATCATCTTTTTTTCATTGCATCGTATTGCACTGAATCACATTGTGTTGAATCGGATTGAAATCGGATCGCACTGAATCGTAACAGAACAGGGGTGAATCGTATCGCATCGGTTCATATGTATCTTCAATGTATCGTATTGTAGGCTGTGAATCGGTCTCATTTATGGAAATGCGACGGAAGTCCTAATAGGTCATGCATTTTAATATTTATTCGAAATGCATTATAATATTAATGCATGCATTATCATATTAAACATATTATAATGCATTGCCTCTTATGACTTCCGCGAGATGCACATCCCTACTGCATATATTTTTGAAAAGTCACCCCACTAGGATTTCTACTGCCCCCGGGTGGACCAAGTGCGCATTACACTTTTAACCCTTTCCTTTCCGATATACAGAGACGGGTTCTGTGATTGGCAGGGAAGATGGCGTCTGGAGTCCTTCAACGTTGTTTTAGCGGCCTTGGTTCGGCAAAATACACGACCAGGATGAAAGGGAAGGTCACTCTTATCAGGTCTGAACCTTTTCTAATCTGCAATACTGTTTGACAGAGCTGTCTGTTTGTTATCACGACGCTTCCTTATCAGAGAATGGTACAGGAGTGGATTGGGCAACGGCCCGTGTCTCGTGCATGTTTCAGACAAGTAAAGCGGATTTATTTATAATCCGGTTCATTGCGAAACAGGTGTGAATGCATTTCATTTTTAGAATGCATTATATTCAGTGCAAGCTGCTTGATTAGTTTAGGGTGTAGCAGATTCCTGATTGCTGAAGGACACACACACACACACACACACACACACACACACACACACTCTTCATTATTTTGTTACAGTACAAACACTATGTAGAAATAGTGACTATAATTAAAGGCATTTGATTGCAGTGTGGCTGCAATAAGAAAAATCCTCCTAAAAATTTGTAATGGTATTAATGGAACTGTAATGGTCCCTATTGGTCTCTACTGGTACTTTGTTGCCTTCTGTTGGTGACAGGTTTTGTCTTGTTTGTCTTCCATTAAAAACCAGCTAAACATCTTTGTAGGTCACAGAACCTTTTTGACCTTTTGGAGACCGGACATCATTTAGCATCACGATTTCAGGAAGTTTGCATTTGCCCTTATCCAGAACAACTCGGTTATACAGCTGAGCAGGGTTAAGGGCCTTGCTCAAGGGCCCAGCAGTGGTATTGTGGTGGTGGTGGTGGTGGGATTTGAACCCATGGCCTTCCCATCAGAAGTCAAACATTTTATCCACGGAGCTACCACATCGCTTCTTCGGTTTCTTTTGGTTGGATGATGATTTAGTAGTGGAAACCATTCTGGTTTAATGTTTAACAGTGACTGGTATGTCAATGGTATTTGTAGTGGAAACCAGAAATTGAACTCAAGGAACTTGCAATCTATCAATGTTTTTTTTCAGGCCTGGCTGAAACAGAAGCATTAGTTCACTGTTGCGAATGAAGCTGATTGGTTAGTTGGTTGGTCGAAGTGAAACATTATTTTCCATCTATCGTTTTTCATTATTTTGATCAATGACTGTTAAAGGTATTTAAACAGTGGTAATGTTGTGCTATTTTCTTAAAACACACACACACACACGTTTTCAATTTTTGATATCTGTAGCTGGTTAAGTAGGTTGGATTTTTTTTTTTTTTTTTTGTTTATTTTTTATTTTTTTTTGGTGGAGATTCCTTACAATACAGTACATTGCAAACACACAATTGTTACGTTCTTCTCCTAGAGGATTGTCGGCATCCAGTAACAGAAACCGAGAGGAGAGCTGGTTTAAATCTTTGTTCGTACGCAAAGTGGACCCAAGAAAAGACGCCCACTCGCACCTCCTGGCTAAGAAAGAAGAAAGCAACCTTTATAAAATTCAATGTAAGTAATACATCTAACCATTATTGTTAGTGTGCTACATTCATGGGCTTTGTAGTATGTTGGGTGATTTTTTTTTTTTTTTTGGGCAAAAATCTGATTGATTGAGGACCGTGGGCTAAAAATCTGCGTTAAAACCAATTATTACAATCAGAGTCGCTCTGGTTCTGTTAAGAATGCTAGTGATTTTCTCTTTGATCCTCCTTTTTGGTTCAGCAAATTGTTGCAGGACGTGTGGGTTATACGTTTAAAGTGTCCCCACAGAAACTTTTTTACAGACAATGAGATCCGGGGATCTCGGACGCCATGGAATGTCACGCTGCGTAAAATCGACAAATCATCAAATAGCTGCCGTCGATTGTCAAACAGTTTTCGTAGTGGCTCTGTCCTGGTGTTTTTGATATTCAGATATGCAAAGTTTTGCAACCTCCGCACAAAATTATTTTTCAAGTGTAGAAAAAGACCGATCGGATGTAACTCTGGTTGCAATGCCCTCCAAGGGCCTATGACACCATGTAATTACTCAGCACACCTTACTGTACTCTAAATGCTGGATGCTGGTTTTCCGGTGCCCAGTATTGGAAATCGTGTCCGTTAAAGTGAAAAAATGGGCCTTGTCCGAAATCCACAAGTTATTCATGAATGGCTTCCTCGTTCACTTTAACACAATTGTTCACAAAACCGTTGACGCAGCTCGTGTTCATTGGGTTTGAGTTTAATCTGCGAAATGTCGGGACTTGTGCAGTATTCTACTCGACTCTATTCAACTCGATGTTCTCTGGTGTCCTGGGGACTTTTTTGAAGGCTTCGAAATAACGCACCCTTGTTGTAATCGCATGAGCAGACGGGACACAATCATAATAATGACGCTGAAATTCCCTTTCCCACTATCACTGTTCTAATTAAAGGTTTTAGAGCGAACGCTCGTTGTGAACCACTTCACCGCTCCACTTCAAACTAATGGCACGGGGTTTTAAACGGGTTTGCATTGGTTGCAAACACACCCCAGGGTTCACCAGCTTCTAGTTCCAAAATATTTCTTTATATTTTAAATCTGGGCTGCAAAAAACAGGCTTACTGACCACCTCAGGTTATTCTGTAGGTGAGAATCAGTTATAGTTCAATTCTCAGTTTACACTTATTCACTGATAATCTGCTGACAGATAATGTGCTCACTTTAAAAAATAAAATAAAAAGTTAAATCAGAGATAATGATTTGTCGCAATAGCATTTTCATTTATTTTCCTCTTCTCATATTTGGGTTGTTGGGTCAAATCAAAGGTCACCATGGCTTCAGGTCCATTGATATACTTAATTATTAGTTTAAAGGTTTTCCTTTCCCAGGTGGGAACATTCTGTAAATTTTTTTCCACCATATAATAATGAGCATAACTGCCATAAAACTTTTTGATTGTAACACATTACATTTATGATACAATATACATATGTACAGTATATGAGTAGAATCACTAATTACAAGAAATGACTTTAAGATCAGGGCTAATTAGAGTAACGGGCAAATATCCCAAAGGGCCAATTACAGTAAAATTGCCAGTAAATTACTTTGACAAAGAAAGCAGTGAAATGCTTAACAGTGTCCTCAATAATTAACGTTTTTCTTTCTTTCAGTTCACAACGTGAAGCCTGAATGTCTGGATGCTTATAACAAACTTTGGTAAGCACTGACGCCTTCCTATTTCTCAACCAATCAATTAGTTTCAATTTATTAATAAAAAATTGCCTGTTGGAAAGCCTCAAGGCTGATTGATATGATATACCGCCTGTGATGTAACTCTATCCAGAAGGTACTTAGTTCTATTCCTGTGATGTGATTGGCAGGAGCAGGAATCTGCTGCTCTCCATTCCTGAAATGCATTTCAAGGAAAATGACTTTTGACTTTTGACTTTTTCAAAACCTATTTAAAATTGCTTCTCAAATTGCAAACAGGTCTCGATAGTGGATTTGGAATTTTGAATGTAATGGTGGTGTTGCTCTCAACCCGATTGTCCCTGTTGTGCACTGTCCAATATTCAGGCTTTGAGACAGTAAATAACTGATGGTCTCCATGCCTACATTGTGGCCCACAGTGAGGATGTGTTGCCTTCGATCCATGCGGATAAATACTACCCCTGTGAGCTGGTGGGAACATGGAACACCTGGTATGGAGAGCAAGACCAAGCCGGTAGGACCTTACAGATCAGCACCTTGTTCTTCCAAGCCACATAAATAAATAAATAAATAAATAAATGTAAATATATGAATAAATAAATGTAGAGTGAAAGGTTTTTTTTTTTTTTTTTTTTAAACCTTTAATAAATTTTAAATGTTTTTGTGAAGATTTACAATCATGTTCAGTAGTGTACTGCCAGTGCAGTTTGTGTTTCCGAAAATATTATTATTCACATTATAGACCTCAGGAATAACATTATGACCACCTGACTAATATTGTGTTGGTTCCCCATTTGCTGGCAAAACAGTTCTGACCCATCGAGCATTAACAGCATTAACTTCTTCAGCAATTTGAGCTACAGGAGCTCGTCTGTTGGATCGGACCACACGGGTCAGCCTTCGCTCCCCACGTGCATCAATGAGCCTCGGCCGCCCGCAACCCTGTCAACAATAGTAATTGTAGTTAATAAATTCGAATTGAAAGTGTTTGACAGGGGGTCAGTATTTTATGGCAAAAAGTACCCTGTATTGATTTCGTGCACCCATACATAGTGTGTTCATGTGCATTAAAGTAGGGGTTTCTTAGGGCAATTTCATCATGCAGTGACTTTTGCAGTATTGTGATCTCGTAAACAAATTATGAACCGTGTATTTCTTTGTGCACAGTCCACCTGTGGAGGTACCGAGGAGGCTACCCTGCCCTGACCGAAGTCATGAACAAACTGAAAAATAATAAGGTAGATAATACTTCGTAGTGTATTGGTGTAGCTTCAGTACTATTTAGTCACATTATTCAGTATAAACCAGCAATATCTTTCTGATATTACAAGGAATTGGTGACTATTACCTTTTACTTGTTCAGCTTTATTCATCTTTAATGTCTGATTTTCACAATTTGCCTAATATACTCAAAAGTGACTCAATGTCCATATCTTGTGACCAGGAATTTTTGGAGTACAGAAACGAACGAGGGAAGATGCTGCTCTCTCGCCGCAATCAGCTATTGCTGGAGTTCAGCTTCTGGAACGAGCCAGTTCCACGCGAGGGACCCAATATATATGAGCTTCGATCATACCAATTACGAGTGAGTTACAAAACTCACCTAAGCATTTCATTTTAGATCGTTTGCTTCACTACTTCAACACATTCAGCTAAAGTTTTTGCACCCAAGTTTTTGTACCCAGGTGTGATTAAAAGCTTCCTGGTGAGGATTTCTGTTATTGCAGAAATATTGTTGTTCTTCTGCTAGCTGTACGGACTTTCCTTGATGTGTAGATGAACATTCTGCACATTGGCAGATGCCTGATGTATGCAAATCAGCCCTTTGGAATGTGCCTTGTCTGCTGGGGGTCATTCATTGGACATGCCTTTAGGACACCACACCCTGCTTCCATGTTCAAACATCTACACAGCTTGTGAACCTTGTGCTACTTCTGCTATGTGATGGACCACACCCTATTAGGCATCTGAATGCTCCATATTTACTGCTATTGAGTGCACTACAGGGAGTTTAAGGTGGCAGGGATTTTTCTATTCTCCATCAAAGAACTTCAAATTGAGCAGCAGCATAAGGATATGGCGAGAATGCCATCCCCCATCCCAACATGTAGCAGATATGACGTTTGTCAGCCAGTTTTGGCCATTGTGTGTGCTATAATAGTCAACAACTTGTTTGTGGCTTCAAGATGGCTGACATGGTATTTTCAAGAATAAAACAGGTCCTACTGCTTTTCTTGGGAGGCCCCTGTTAATTCGATCTGCTAAATCTGCCTTATCAAACTTACAGCATGATATGGCACCACCATGCCACCCAATTTCTTCAACTTAGCCCAGTTCATTGCCTGATAAACAGGAACTTGCTTTAGATTTTTTTGGGCTTGCAGGCTCTATGGTCAATGTTGGTTCAGTGGGTGATGTCACCCAAATGATGATGGGTTTCCCTTTTGAGTCTGATTCCTCTCAAGGTTTCTTCCTCATAACATCTAAGGGAGTTTTTCCTTGCCCCAGTCACCACGGCTGCTCATCAGAGATAAATACACATTGTTCACCTTAACTCTTAAAATTCTGTAAAGCTGCTTTGAGACAATGTCTGTTGTGAAAAGCGCTATAGAAATAGACTTGACTCGGGTTAAAGTTCAAAAGGTGTTAGGCAAGTTTCTTAAACCTCTTTGCTACAGGGGCACAGTATGATTGCTGACCATGGCACTGTGATCCCAGCTTCCTAACTTGCTGGGATAGGACAAGTAAAGAAAATGATGTCATTGTACTTATGGACAAAAGTATTGGGACACCTGCCCTTTCCTGCTATATGTGGTTCTTTTCCAAACATATAATAAAATTGAACTCGAAAACCCAAACCTGTTCCAGCATAGCAATGCCCATGTGCACAAAGCGAGCTCCAGGAAGATCTGCTTTACGTGCTTTGGAGAGGAAGATCTTGAGTGTCCTGCTATAGAGCTCTGATCTCATCTCACTGAGCACATACCATACTTATGACCAGGTTTGTGCAAATTATTGCCAATATAGTGTATACTTAAAGTATATGTAGCAAGAGTCTTTAGGTACTGTTTAACAAATGAAGGCTGAGTCAGGTTTATTATTTATTCCTGTGTGAATTGTCAAGGTGTCAGCACTCTAGCTAACAGACATTTCGTTCATGAAAAGCTGCTACTTATTTTGGCATTGCTTCATGTTACATACCACGATCTCTTCCTTTTGCAGCCAGGAACCATGATTGAATGGGGGAATTACTGGTAAGGAATACTAATTATAAATATCTTCAGTTTTCATTCATTACTAAAGTGGGAAAAAGAATTTGGATGCTAATTTAGTCAGACCAACATTACGTTCCTTAGAAAGCTATAATGGAAATAGGATTCTAATGACTTCATATGTCCGGTGTAACAATTATAAGATTTTAATGATCTAACAAGTTTTTTTTTTTCTTTGCTTAAAACTGTATGTTGCATAAGATATAATTCCAGATTTTTGACATTCTTGCGTTGGTCGCTCAGGGCTCGAGCTATTCGCTATCGGCAGCATAACTGTGAGGCTGTTGGAGGATTTTTCTCTCAGATAGGAAGTCTTTACATGGTCCATCACCTCTGGGGTAAACAAACTTTTTATAATAAGCACCGACATAAAGTTTTATTAATGCAAGTTCTGTGTTCAGTGTGTATTTTTACTTCTTTCAGCATATAAGGACCTGGAGGCCAGAGAGGACACTCGCAATGCAGTGTGGCAACATGAGGGCTGGAACGAAGTGGTTTACTACACAGGTAAGAGTCTCATCATCCTGCATTGCTTAGTATTTCACATTGAATCATTCTGCCCATCTCTGTTTTTGTAACAAAACTTTTCATCCTGTTCCAAGTGCCCCTGATTCAGCACATGGAGTCCAGGGTTATGATTCCAATGAAGGCATCACCCCTGAAGTAAAACTTCCTTCACAAGCTAAAGACATGCATACACAAAGGAAGCCAATGCTGTATATATGTCACAGCCTTATATTTTTAAACCCGTTTGATGTTCTTTCTGGTCAAGTCCAAACTCCCGCACCAGGAAATGGAAAATGAGAATGCGTTAAAAGAAACCCGTCCTATGAACTTTGTGCTCCTAGAAGGCCAAAGCCGATTTGATTCATGATGTCAACCTGATGTACCCAACCTGAACTTTCTAATTAGCAATGAATCTCTACGCACATTAAACTTAAGCACTGAATCCCGACTCGCTGAAACGTAACTATATATAAAAAAGTATTGGAGGGTATTTATATGCTGTATTTGTTTGTATTGTTTTTCAATCACCTGGTCATTTTTTTCCATTATTGCTAAATGTAAGATCTACAATTTGCACAGTACTGTAAAAAGCACTGTAAAGGTGCCAGATGACATGTTCTACATTATAAAAGTAGAATATATAAACTTTTTCCACTAAAGGTTAGAATTTCAAGAAGTACAAGAAGAAAACTCCATCTCAAGTACTTTGTTTTGTGCAGTTATAAGAACACAATTTTGAAAAAACTTTCTTGTACTGTATGGCATGTAGAAACAGCTATTTAAAAAAAAAAATTTAAGGATAAATGTTATTTATTTATCTTTTGCAGCTACTGTCAACTGGACATTGAGCTCTGAACATCGTTGCAAATATGTATTAGTTGCGCAAGATTTTTTTACATTTTTTTGCAATTTATTCAGAATGACATGATTGTACAATCAGTCCATCAGTATACAAGTGATCATGTACAATAAAGTATATATTGTTCCCCAATTTACATGAATGCACTTTTTTTTAATAAGTAGAACTCAAACACACAAAGTAGTGTACCTTAATAGATTTTAATATCTCTATGGTAAGTAGCAAAGTCAAAACGTCTCCTTTAGAGTTACACACGTTGCATATATTATTGTAAAAAAAATACATTACAATTTTAAGACCTACTAAAGCATAAAATGCTATTAGAAATGACAGTCACAGTTTTGATCAGTTTTTGACTAGATTAGCATTTTAACACATGCCTGCTACACTTTGTAAACACTATATAATGGAATGTTAACATCCAAAACTTTAAAATTAGAAATCTGTGCAAGTAAGTAAAACTGTGCAATACGATAAAAGTCAGCACTAAGGCACACAAACGAGACGACGATCAGACAAGCTAAATCTTCTCAAGCTCTTTTAGCAGCTCTCCGAAACTTGTCACGTACCAAGAGGACTTCTCTTTTACTTGCTGTCGCACCACGTTGCCACCGAATCCGATGAAAGCATTCTGAAATATTCAAGTATGCAGTTATTCATCAGTATTTTTTTTAAAGGAAACTATGCAAATACAATATTTTTCTTTTACGAATATCAATGCACACGGGTCACTAGCAGGGTCTCAAAGTACAAAAGGGAATTGTGGGTTTAATTTCATTGCTATAAAGTGCAAACAGCTAAAATAATTATGAATTGTTTATATTTTATAGACCCTGGATGTATAAAGGGTTTGAATAAGAATTTTTACAATATTCTGGTGTAAATCATCATCAGTTGTGAAGGTCGTTTATAACAATCCAATTTATGCTGAAAAAGTTGAAGATATGATGTGCACTTACAGCAGGAGGACAGGCTTCTAGGTCAGTGGCACCGTCTCCGATCATTACTACTTTTTTGAAGCCGTACTTCTCCTTCAGCAGACTTATCACTTTGCCTTTGCCTCCTGATTCCGCCGTGGGCTGAGTCTCATCAAACCCTGCGTACTCTCCTAAAAACAATGTTAACAGGTTGCAGATCACTTATAACCAGGTGTGGTGCAAATGTTTGCATCCCATATTAAATACAAGAGGAGGCACCAGGCAACAAGACAAACAAAATGTAAAAAAAAATTATAATAAAATGCTAAAAGAGTCAGGGAATATGAAAAAGCTGTTGGTAAGGAGTCTCCTTGGTTACCGCTAGAAACTACTCAGACCATCATGGTTTTTAGCACAATGGCTAAAAATGAGACCACAAACTATTAAGGCAGTGCAGAAGGGCAGAGTCTTCAGTGGTGTCCCAGATCTGGGAAAAGTTCAGCAAAGCAAACCTCATTATGAATATCTTATTGATTGAATGTTGGATATATTTTTCAGTGGTGGAGTCACAGACTGAGCTGGGCTTCATGGTCTACTCTACACTGCCCATGTTCTACCCATCAACTGAATCTGGGGACTTTTCCAGCTTCTACAATACTAGACTCTTTGGAGGGAGTAGAAAGTTATGTGATAGCATGATCTTGCTGGGGGATTATACATTTATCACAGGTTACATAAAGGATGAAGGCTACCCATGTCCACCATGTGAACTTCTCTTCACTGGGAAACAAATGCTTGCAGGACACTGAACTGAAAAGTGGCAAAAAGCTCACTTTGTAGGTGTTGATGGCCAGATAATTGACCACGTTTTGAAACCTGGGTAGATTAAATAACGTGGTTCTATAAACACCCCATAACTGCTGGACTAGAAACCAGTGCTGGTGCTTTGGGAAGTCAGTGGGAAGTTTTCAGAGAAAGATGTCTGTGAAAATTATATTTATTCCAAATACCATCACTTTACGACTTTGGTAGAAGGTTTCAGTATGCATTCCCAAGCACACGACATGGTATCCAGATCATTTTCAGTGCCTCTGGCAGTTATCCTGTATTTGTAGAACCATGGCTACATGGGTAACCATTTTGCAATGGATACACACACAGGGTTTATAAAGCTGTTACAAGCCTGACAAATGTTTCCTCGGGGGAAAAGCTGCAAACAGACAGGCCAACCTTGAAGGAAAAAATTTGACTGATTGCTATTTATGCAACCTCATAAACAAGTCGTTTCATGGGAATCACAACAGCCTGTGTTTTAACTATTCACACCGAGCTGAATTGAGAAAAGATACTGATTAAAAAACAAACTGGACTTTTTTTAATTTATGTTCCATTGTGTTCATGTTTTTCTCATCGAGTGGCAAAAATTTTACCACAGAACAAACATTTAATATATGCGCATATATTCCAGCTATCTGCATTTGGCAATTTATTGTATTTGTAAACTTTTTCAGGTAAACCCACTTTATTTAATCATTGTTAAGAAAGATCTGTCTAAAAGGGACCACCATCGGACTACTGATAAGGTATTACGTGTACTGATTCAGCACCGCTTCAAGGCATAGGCAAACTAGGCGGTCACCTAGGGCGCAACCAGATAGGGGGGCGCCAGTGAGAGCCCCTGCCCTGGCCCTCATCCATTTAAATTATTTACCTGTTTTTCTGCTGAATTTTAATATACAGTATGTGTTTACATACTTGAAATCAGGCGATTCTGCAGTGATTATTAAAATGTTTAACCTTTTTAATGGTAGGTTGCGAATCATTTGTATGCTGTGGGTTTGGAGCATTGTAGTGGGAGGGCAGAGACATGGGGGGCTACTACTAGGAATCTCCCCTAGGGTGCCAAAAAGGATAGAAACGGCCCTGCACTGATTGGTGGACCAGTATCTGCACCACAGGTATGAGTGTGTCAGACATATCAGTGTTCTAGAGATTTTTTTTTAAAACATTGTACTGATTGTTTAACTCCATTGTGTAGGAGTACAGAGATTCTCTCTTATCTATTCCTTGCACAGTGTCTTAATCATCTACTCTTTCATCAGCGTCAATTTTTGACCACAAAGTTGCTGCTGACTAGATTTCTTTCAGCATGAGAGGTCGTTTGTTTTACAGTCAATAATTATACACCTACAAATTGATGGTTTAGTGCATGCTAATGACTGTGTTTTCGAAAGAGTTGTGTTTTTCTTACCATTGAAGTAAAACTTCAAGCGGTTGGCGTAGACATGGTCAAGAGGGATCCCAAGCTGAGCGGCCACATGCTCCACGATGCAGCGGAAACCTCCGGAAATGAGGAAAACCTGTACATTGCGTTGATGTAGCCTCTCCACAAGTTCCCTGTACATACATTGTATACATTATTAGTATTTTCGTTCAAAAAAATTCTGTTATACAGGTTTTCATTTAAAATCCTTGAAGCAGAAGACGCCATGTTTGTCCACCGAGGCGACCATGTTAGGGAACTGAATCAACACGGACTTACTTAATACCTGGAGTCAGCTGAGGAGGGTGGTCCGTTATCAGTTTGTTAACTTGCTCCCGTGAACACTTGATAATAGACAGGCGCTCTGTCAGGGCCGTTTTGAAGGTTACAGATCCTCCCATGGCCTTGCGAGTCCTGGGGAATAGAAAAATAATTAAATTAATGAAAATAAAAAGAGGATCTGATCAACAAACATTTTTATGTCTGACTACATGGTCTTCACACTACATGTACACTCATGCACAATTCATTCAAAACTTTCCTTTTCAACACTTAATGTTACCCAAATCTACTGTAACATTCACAGTTCTAGATGTCAAAACCAACAATCATTTCAGAAGGACAAAAAAGAAAAAAAAACGTTATGTAGATATAATTGTGTATTTACTTTAATAAGGACTATAGCATTTTTGTTTTTGTGATCATTTTCACTGTTAATACTATTGATCTCATTTTATGGCTTTTTCCAGTTCTGGGGTTCAACAAAAGATTGTAGCATAAGTGCACTTGCTTTAATTCAACCTTTTTGATGTTTATATATTACACATAATCTACATCCTCCATTCAGCAGTGGTCCCCATCCTTTTTTGTACCACGGACCAGTTTCACACGAGACAATTTAGGCCGTGGAGGGCAATACACAATACACGTGCGTTTTATTTTACTATTATACATGATATGATTTCTTTATCGACTTAATTATTACATACATAATGAAAATGTAACTCAACTTCATAATACAGAATCAGTGAGGGCTTAATTTATTCATGCATATAAAACTGCGACAGAAACTAGTGCGGGGAAATTGGCACAAGTGGAAGTGGTCATTTTTCATAATTTGTTTAATTTTGTTTCACCCCGGACCGGATCATGACCCAGTGGTTGGGGACTCCTGCTGTAAAAGGGTGCAAATTGGCCAGAACTCTTTATTTTCTATTATGAAAAAAACTGTTTAGGAAAGTTAAGCACATTTCTAAAAGTGGCCTGTTTTTGTTGTCTTCAAAAAAATTTCCACTCGTCTTTTTAATTCAAAGGGTTTTTTCTGGCAATCCTAGCGACAGCATTTTAGATGCGACACTGAATCTGTTACCATCACACTAAATACGGATAATATACACTTTGCTGGTAATTATACTTTTGTGTACAAAAGCTAAAAACTTTATATAATTCCATTATTAACTAATAATCGTTAGGTGTCAATCACAATAATATCTTACTCAAAGACTCGAGGCTGCTCAAAGCGAAGAACTGAATACTTAAACATGTACGATTAATTATAAAGTGCAAATCAAGTACATCTCTTTTTTCTCCCACTTTCTTTTTAAGAGTGTACATGTGTGCGTGCATATATATATATATATATATATATATATATATATATATATATATATATATATATATATATATATATATATATATAAATAAAAGTCAAGTAAGACATATAAATCCTCTACCACTTACATTTAAGATTGTTCGGAGATGTCTAACCTATTTGAATCGTACAAAAATTACTCAAAACTTAAAGCCGAAGTGATCAGCAAAGTGGTATGTAAATCGAGCTGTTATTGTAGAGCAGGGTTCACACACCATAAGCGTCACTGGACACTTCATGCCGTTATGTAAGCAGGGGTGAGTGAGGGCATGACTAAAAGATATGTTACGTGTCTGCCAGTAGACTATGAGACTATTCCATGGTGTGTATGAAACATACTCCACCATCACATGTGTTCTGAGATTGTTCTGAGAAGTGTAATCGATTTAAATCTTAGGAAACTCCCTAAAGTGCTCCACATAGATTTACTTAGAAAATGTATTTAAAAGTGCCATTCAAGCTGTTATTCTGTTGTCTCAGAGCAGGGTTCAAACACTGTATGTGTCACTGTATGTGACGAGTGAGAACACGACCGAAAGTTAAATGTTATTTGTCTGCCAGTAGAGTATGAGACAATACAGTAGTGTGTAGGTCATTTCTAAAGCACACTATGTATAGTTTGTTGTATCAAGCCTCTACTGTCTCATTTGGGCTGAGATTGTTCAAAGATATCTAACACATTGAAATTTAACAAAACTCCTAAATATTCAAGCGAAAATGCTCCACAGACATGTATGATTACTTCAAAATTCAAAGTGTTATGCAGTTGTCTCATCACAACCGTTCACACACTGTCAGCGTCGACGGATGCTGCATGTGATATGTGAGGACATGACCAAGCCCTGCTCTGAGACAACAGCTTGATTTGCAAGTCTAAATCTCTGTGAAGCACTTTGGCTTTAAACTTCGGGAAGTTTCGCAAGATTTAAATAGGTTACACTGGTGTGTAGGTCATTTCCAAAGTACGCTACCTATACTTTGTTGTATAAAGCACACTCTACCGTCACAACATAAAGCCAAGGTGCTCCATAGAGATGTATAATTATTTTTAAAATGCAAAACGTTATGCACTTGTTATCCTGTTGTCTCAGCACAAGGTTCATATACCGTAAGGGTCACTGGATGCTGCATACCATGCAAATCAAGCTGTTAGTCTGTTGGATAAAGTACGCAAACCATGTACAAAGTAGAGATACGCCAAGTAAAATATTGCTCCAGTAAAAGAGCATCCTCCAGATCTTTCACTTAAGGAAAAGTACAAAAGTATTTGCCTTCAAATGTACGATAATTTATTATGGCTATAATGTACAACTACTCCAAAACAATCAGGAGAATAAGGTGTGGTGGTGAGTTCGAGTCCGGAGTTTCTTCCATCATTTATTACTTACAAAATGTTCTGCATGCTGTTGAACTGATGCTGAATTGTACGTTGGCGATATGTAGATACACCAAACGGTTTAAAGTTTAAAACAGCGTGCTCGACCCTGATTGGTGGCTTGCTATATGTGGGACCAGTTAAGTTTTTAACCAGTCATGAATAAAACGGAACGACCGATCCCGCAAAACGTTGAGTAAAAAGTACGAGATTTGCCTTTGAAATGTGGTGAAGTTGAAGTCACTACATGACGTATCTCCCCAAATGGAAATACGTCAGTAAATACAGATACATGAAAAAGCTACTTAAGTACAGTAACGAATTACATTTACTTCGTTACTGTGCACCAGTACTTCAGTACCACCCACATTACATCACCTCATTACCATAAAGTGTTGAAATGCTTTCTTTGCACAACTTTTTTGAACTGCTGCTATATTGCTCGTTTGGCTACTGTCCAATTTTGTTCACTTTGTCTTGTCACTACAGGTTTACTGGCGGAGCTATTTTGTGTTTTGTCCTTCACTGTCTTGTGTTGTTTTGCACTGTCTTGTATTGTCTTTGCACTGTCTTGTGTTGTCTTTGCACTGTTTGCACCAGGTTGCACACATGCATTTTAAGTGGCGAGGACACTTACTAGTCCTTAGCCCTGTGTTTTTCTGTTTCTGTGATTATTGTTGTATGTAGCATCAGGGTTCTGGAGGAACGTTGTTTCGTTTCACTGTGTACTGCGTCAGCTATATATAGTTGAAATGTGTATTATGTAAGCAGTGGTGAGTAAGGACTTGTGCAGAAGACACCCACATTTCAGTGACAGCATCCCCAACGCCGCAGAACTTGGCGAGCTCATCAATGCCCTCCTCCCGGATCACGGTGCTGTCCACATCAAAGCACACCGCCTCGGCTAGACGGAACGTCTCCTTCGTCTGAGCTAGTGATGTCATCGTGCACCAAGTCCTGTGAAACGCTTCATGGACACAATATGCAAATTTTTTTAATAATCGAGCCGATTGCATGACTTGAACTCATTGGTGGCATGCATGTGTGGTGTTGCATACTAAAAAAAAAAAAAACTCGACACAGAAGTTTGAACACCGACACAAACAAAGCAAACCAACCAGGCATCTGATCAAAATTCATAAAAGTGCATCTTTTATCTGCTCCTGATCTGATGAATAAACACTAATCGAGTATCAAACTGATCAGATCGCATCGCTGCTGATGAGATTATTGCATCACCCTCGCACAGCATTGAGGGGGGGTAGTGGGGGTGGGGGTGTTCAGGGTTCTGACAACCGGCAATTTGCAATCATGTTCAAATGCAATCTGCAACAAAAAGAAATCTATGCCGAAAATAGAAAGTGCGTCTCACTTACCTTTCACGTTTGTGCACGTCGAAATGGTATAACAAGGTATAACTACGCTAGAAGAAAAATCTGGTGCCTACGTTAAACTACAAGCCGCACAGACACCCGGCACTGACGCCAACACACGGCTTTTCCACGCTGATATCGAAGGGAGGGGCTCTGACTCCAAAACCCCGCCCCTTTTATGTAATCCATCCAATAAAATCACGTTATGGTCGCAATGATTGGTCAGTCTCTTGGCTGTCATGACCGAGAGTCAGACCACTGTTGTACAAAGTTTCCCATAAGTCCTTGCGAACGTTAGTTGTTGTGTATCAGTATTATTTTTTTTACAGATATCAATTACATATTAAAGTAAATATTAATTAAATATTTAAATTGAATATAAAACAATGAAGCTGTAGCTGATTTTCTTACGTTAGACCCCACATATCTCAAGCGAGTCCATAAATAATATTGATTTTTTTTCTTGCTGTCATAGAAAGGAGTAGAAATATCCCAAATATTCATATCCCTAGTTATTTATTTCAGATCCCCAATTAATAAACCTTGAATTTTAGACGATAATGAAGCTTCCTTAGTCGCACATGCATGCCGGCTTCCGTATTTGTATAAGGGGCGTGGCTAAAGAAGACTGGAATTTTACTATAACCAGTAAAGTCACTTCTGAGTGTTTGCTGGTCCCCCAGTTTTAACAATTTTTAAAACAGTTTTAAGCAAATGTGCTGAATTAAGTATCTTCTGGTATACCTCGGATGGGACAGATTCGTAAATTCATCTTTAATATCCAGTTAAACAGACGTCTTCGCTGTCCTGTACCTTTGAATGTGGGTTTGCTTGCAGGATTGGAGTAGAGGCGGGGCTTCCTAGTGACAGACAGGCATTCACATATGTAGGCTTCTTTTTCTTATTCTTCGTCTACCGGCTGCTCCCATTAGGGGTCGCCACAGCGGATCATCCGTTTCCATACTACTCTGTCCTCTACATCTGCCTCTTTCACACCAACTACCTGCATGTCTTCCATCACCACATCCATAAACCTCCTCCTTGGCCTTCCTCTTTTCCTCCTACCTGATGGCTCCATCCTCAGCATTCTCCTACCCGTGTACCCCATGTTCCTCCTCTGCACATATCCAAACCATCTTAATCGGGCCTCCCTCACCTTGTCCTCAAAACATGTTGTCCCTCTTTTAAACGTGTTTTTTAATCCTGTCCACCGTCGTCACTCCTAATAAAAAATCTCAACATCTTCAGCTCTGCTACCTCCAGCTCCACCTCTTGTCTTTTAGTTAATGCCACTGTATCTAAACCATACAACATCGCAGGTCTCACCACAGTCCTATAAACTTTCCCTTTTGCAGATACTCTTCTATCACAAATCACTCTTCTCCACCCACTCCACTCTGCCAGCACTCTTTTCTTCACTTCTCTAACACACTCTCCATTACTTTTTCACTGTTGACCCCAGTTACCTGAACTCCTCCACCTTCTCCACCTCTTCTCCCTGCAACCGCACCCTTCCACTGCCCTCCCTATGATTCATACACACGTACTCTGTGTCCCTGACGCAGTTCTTTCCAGCTCATACCTTCATCTCTCCAGGCTCCTCTCAACCTGATCCCTACTCTCCCAACAAATCACAATATCATCCACAATATCAAACCTCTTCAGTTTCCACCATCTTATTCTTTTTTCAGTCCTCACTCTCCTCCTCCTCTTCTTAATCTCCAAAGCCATCCTACAGACCACCATCCGATGCTGTCTAACTACACTGTCCCCTTATAGTCTCCAATCTCTTTCAGGTTGCATCTCCTGCATAGAAAATAGTCCACCTGTGTGCACCTTCCTCCACTCTTATATGGCACCCTATGATCCTCATTCTTCTTAAAATAATATCTAAAGAGAACATTAAAAATTTATTGGCTTGTAAGAATGGGCTGAGCTTTCAGTCCAGGATTACTAATAAACTAGTAATAAAGATTGCTTATACTATTCTGTGAAAGTTAATTGTTCCTTAAATCGTACAGATTATAATGTTTTTATAGTGATAAAGCAGTGGCAGGTCTTGTATTTTTCACCTACGCCTTCAGTGGTGTTCCTACCTGAATCAATCCACCTCTGAATAGCATCATTATGACACCACAGCTATAGAAACCTTCAATATTATAGAGAACTGCAGTATAACAGAGTGCTGCATCACATCTCATTCAGCACGAATGAATGGCATTACTAAAGCAAAAATCATAATTAACATGATACACTGCAGCCACAGGTGTGCTGCTCGCATACATCATCTCTAGCAGAAGCATTAATAATAACTTTATGAAATAACCCTGGGTTTTCCATGCATTTTTTTTTGCATGTTTTCCGGACATCGCTGTTTTCCTGGTGATTTGAAATGAAGGCAAATTGTGTTTTTGTGCAAAATTCTACAGAAAAGAACATTTTAAAGTATAAATGGTTAATGAAAAAGCTTAACAACTGTTTTGAACTGTTTTGGCCACCCTTTCCTCACAATTTCCAGCTTCTCTTGAAAAGTCTGTCTTGTAAATGTCCTTGTAAGCATATCTGCGACAAATGAATTTCTCATTTTCTGTAATCCATTGTGGAATGAAAAAAAAAAAAAAACAGCCATTAAATCCACACGAATATATTTGAGATTGTCCAGCATGCTACAGAGGCGATTTGCGAGCTTTGACCATCCAATAAAAAGATGTGAAAATCCAGATATTACCGTATGTCTTCAGGCCAGACTTTCACCAACTCGAAATCTGATTGGCTAAAGCAGGGGTCTCTAATCTTTTCCAGAAAGATCCAGTGTGGGTGCAGGTTTTCATTCCAACCAATCAATGGTCACGCCTGATAGTCATTGAAAATTAAGATCTTTAGATTTGAACAGGTAGAATTTGGTGTCGAATAAAAACCTGCACCCACACTGGCACTTTCTGGAAAAGATTAGAGACCCCTGGGCTAAAGCAACAGCTTTTATTGTTATGGATTTGGAACCACAGTTGCACCCACAATTAGTGATTGCGAAGGCGCAACACAGAATCTGATGCTGGCAACATGTGATGTGATGGAATCTGATTGGATAGAAACTAAACTATAGACAGATAATACATAGAGCTAGAGAAACAATATAAAATGAAGAGAATAGACTATTGGGAATAATTTAATACATATTCATGGGAAAACAAATATTTAAACGTAAGCCAATAACTCAGAGTGTTTAGGCCTTGCTCACAGTTTGCCATTGTGACAATGTGAATTAAGGTTGTAGAAAATGTCTGAAATGCTTTATGTGTTTCATTTCCTAACTGCCAGGAAGAATCGCCTCGATAACGTATGTCAAAATGTCATAAAGGACAAGCACACTTTTTAGGATTTAGCACTAGAAAGGTGTTTGGACCACTGGGAGACAACATTATGCTTGTAGAACTTTGAGAAAGGGCAATCTGATGCTCAATTAGCAACAGCTTGCATTTTGGATCCCAAAACAAGACTACTGGATGATTCTGGTAGACAGACAATTCTTTCAGAAATTCATATATAAATATTTAGCTCCATGTGCAACATTCAGGTTATTATTAGCCTCATGACAGTTAAGAGGGGTGAAATAAAACTCGCTTGAAGTCGTATGTACTTCATTAATGCCAACTTTTGCTTTCCATCTAACAAGTCAAATAGTTGTATGAGTATATAGTTAAAACACCCATTTCTGGCTACACTGTACATATCTGGAATATGTGAAAGGTTATTGATGAGGTTTGAACATGCACCTTTTGCAGAAACCCATATTGCAGATAAGCAAATATTTCGACTTCCATGTCAAATAATTGTAATAATAATTTAGAGCATTTCATTTACAGTACATCTCAGAGGTGCTCTTCTTACTTTAAAATAAATTATAACTAAAATTCTTGCACATACGCCATTCCAAAATACGATTACAAGTCAGTTTTCCCGAAATGTAGCATAGCAACACGTTCCAGAAAAAAAAAGATTTGTAACCTTCTCCATCAAACTCTTCCCTACTTTCCTTCATATCAGACATCTTGTCTACCATGTACGCAACGATGGATTCTCAGCCTCGGCTGCTATAGACAGTAAAATGGCCTTTGGGCTGTTCTCGAATAGGGCTGCTCTGTTCTGTGTCTGGCCCTTCTTCACCCAGTGTCCATAGATCTTGAATGCACAGGCATCGATAAGTTTGCGAATTGGTTTTACTGCGTAGGGATCACTCTTGATCACGTCTTTGGTGACGGGTTTTGCACGACGATAGTTGCAGTAAATGCGCACTGAAGCAAGGACGGTCATGCAGATGACCTGGGAAGAGAAGTGGAAAGCAATTGTACTTTAATACAGACTTATATATAAAAAATGTGCAATTATTTAATTAAAATACTCTTAAAATACTTACTTACTTTAAATACTCTTAAAACCTGTTCTTTTAAATACATTTTAATGTAGATCTTTATACTTCGTCTTCACGGTACAAATTCCTAAATCTCCCAGATACTTGTGGATATTAGCTTCAACTTGCAAAACTTTCCTCGTAATTCCCCATCATATTTATAAAAGGATTGCTTAGTAGACTTTCTACTTTTAACCTAAAAATTTGTTCACTTTCCAGTGAAGGAATGTTGAATATGAGATTTCATATAAAAAATACTAGCCTTCAACAGAAATATGTTAACAACATGTAAATATGAACTATACATTTTTACTGTAATTACTGTAATGACACAGCTACTTTCACTTTTAATTAATATTTAACACAATATCCATATTTTATGTTCATGACACACATGTCATTTAGGTATTATATACTCATTTAGGTATTAAGGTATTAAAGGTTATTCAATGATTATACAACTAAATGTTTTTTTAATTAGAAAAGGTTCCAAGTAAAATCCATTTTGGACACCTAGTACACTATTCTATTCTATTCTATTCTTCCTGTGTGTTCAAAACAACATATAACAAGTATAATAAAAGATAAGTCCAGATAATATTAAATCAGTCAAAACTGTCAGTTACTGCATTTTTTACATATCTCCAACTTTTTTGGCTAAACAGACTGGAAGATTTGGATATGGTTTACTTGATTCAAATGTACTCACCTTAAACTTCCTGTATGGGCTGAAATGCCGCACCTCCTCGACAACATACTGCTGAAAGAATGGGTGATTTAAAGCATCAATGGCTGTGTAGCGTTGTTCTGAATTCACCACCAACATTTTGGAAATCTGAAAAAAGAAATGTGTATATTTTGGGGTTTGTTTCATTTTCAGTGGACCTAATAACAGAGTGTGTTGACAGTAGTGCCAACTGCAATTTTAATGATAAGTTTATTCATATTTTTGTTGCCATTCTAATGTTATCATTTCTATACAGCTAATTCTGGGGGATAGTATGGCAGTTACATAAACTAAGCCGAATAATAAGCACAATTTTTCGAATGTGTTATTATGTAACAAAGAAAATTAATTAACTTTTCTTTTAGGAGACTTTTATCAGTTTGTTTTCCACACCAAGTGAGTCTTTAGGCTAGAAAGGCTTGCAAAGAAAGTGCACAGCAATGTGTAACAGGTCAAGCTTAACTTCACAAAAATAAACAAAAATTCACAACAATGAATGTAACTATAAAT